>NW_027703026.1:0-6252 GCF_054177405.1 Leptonychotes weddellii | reverse complement strand
TATTATTGTTGATGTGTTTCTTTGATTTTCTTATTAATTGGCTTATATAATTGGCCGCTCCCATGTTAGGGGCATAGATATTTACAATTAGATATTCTTGTTGGATAGACCCTTTAAGTATGATGTAGTGTCCTTCCTCATCTCTTATCACAGTCTTTGTTTTAAAATCTAATTTATCTGATATAAAGATTGCCACCTCAGCTTTCTTTTGATGTCCATTAACATAGTAAATGATTTTCCACCCCCTCGCTTTCAATTTGGAGATGTCTTTGGGTCTAAAATGAGTCTCTTGCAGACAGCATATTGATGGGTCTTGTTTTTTTTTATCCAATCTGATAGCCTGTTTCTTTTGATTGGGGCACTTAGCCCATTTACATTCAGGGTAACTACTGAAAGATATGAATTTAGTGCCACTGTATTGCTTGTAAGGTGACTGTTACTGTACATTGTCTCTGGTCCTTTCTGGTTTGTGTTACTTTTAGGCTCATTCTTTGCTTAGAGGACCCCTTTCAATATTTCTTGTAGGGCTGGTTTCGTGTTTGCAAATTCTTTTAGTTTTGTTTGTCCTGGGAGTTTTATCTCTCCTTCTATTTTCAATGACAGCCTAGCTGGATATAGTATTTTTCGCTGCATATTTTTCTCATTTAGTACTCTCAGTATATCATGGCAGTCCTTTCTGGCTGCCAGGTCTCTGTGGATAGGTCTGTTGCCAATCTAATGTTTCTACCTTTGTAGATTACAGACCTCTTGTCCCGAGCTGCTTTCAGGATTTTCTCTTTGTCTCTGAGACTCGTAAGTTTTACTATTAGATGTCGGGGTGTTGACCTATTTTTATTGATTTTGAGGGGGGGTTCTCTGTTCCTCCTGGATTTTGATGCCTGTTTCCTTCCCCAAATTAGGGAAGTTCTCTGCTATAATTTGCTCCAATATACCTTCTGCACCTCTCTCTCTTCTTCTGGGATCCCAATTATTTTAATGTTGTTTCACTTTATGGTATTACTTATTTCTCAAATCTTCCCCTCATGATCCAGTAGTTGTTTATCTCTCTTTTTCTCAGCTTCTTTATTCTCCATCATCTGGTCTTCTATATCACTAATTCTCTCTTCTGCCTCATTTATCCTAGCAGTTAGAGCTTCCATTTTTGATTGCACCTCATTAATAGCCTTTTTGATTTTGACTTGGTTAGATTTTAGTTCTTTTATTTCTCCAGAATAGGATTCTCTAGTATCTTCTATGCTTTTTTCAAGCCCAGCTAGAATCTTTAGAATCGTCATTGTATCTAGGTCTTGTCCGTGAGCGAAGCCAACGCCCCCCGTCAGGCCTTGCCATCAGTGGACACATGCCTGCCTGACCACCATGCCCACGCACCCAGCCACATTCACAGAGGTGTCATGACAACTTGTGGTATCTACTTTTTATAGAAATCTTCTCTGGGATGCCCCAGGCTGCCTGTGAATTAAAGAGGGTACTGTTGCCATGGTGGTCCACTTCTGGAATGGGGACTGGTCTTCTCTCTGTGTCTTACTTGGAAAGTAGAGAAACTTCAGGAAGACAAACTTTTTGAACCTTTAAAAAAAAATATTCGTTCAACATCTGCAAATCAATCAATGTGATACAATACATTAATAAAAGAAAGAACAAGAACCATATGATCCTCTCAGTAGATGCAGAAAACTTGGAAGGCATTCCACTTCTGAGGGCTGATGTTGAGACCTTGTTGGAAAAGGTATGGCTGCAGCCTGCTGAGTGGCAGAGGAGTTTTCTGGATTTTGCTGGCCAAAGCTTGTCCATAGTCAGCAAGCAATCAGGAAGTAACTATGGTGCAGGTAAGCCACAATTGGTGAGCAGGTGCTCAGAGCGAATCTGGCATCTGCACTGAGGGCTGTTGGAGAAGCACCTGTAGCGAATAAGTGAGTTGCAACCAGTGACTTGGTACACAGAGAGAATTGGAATGCTCCTAAAAGTGAAGTCTTGAGTGTGTAGTACCTACACCGGAGGTCCAAGGAAGATGAGCCTCCAAGGTGGTGGGGTAGCAAGGCAGACATGCAGAAAGAGCCAGGCTGCTGCTGAATTTGGAAATATTAGAACATGTTGGGAGGGTTATGAAAAGGTGGTCACCAGACTGGGCCAGGGTTGCAAGATCACTGAGAGGTTGCATATTCAGGGCACATAGCTAGGGCAGAGCACCACCAAATGTCCACATATCTGTACCAGTCACCAACTATGCAACAGTCTGACCACCAAGAGAAACCCCATTCCGAGTGTCCCTTTGGTATTATCTACTGAAAAACTTAATATCCTCCTCAGTGTAAAGGAGAAATGCTATAGGAATTCTGTACTGTAAAGCAGGTATTGAAATGTGAATTTGGAACTGGGAAGCAGTACATTGATAACTATCACAATAGGGCAACAGAGATTATACAAACTGAAGTGCAGGGAGAAAAAGACTTGAAATAATGAACAGAGACTCAGCGACCTGTAGTATATTATAAATTGGTCTAACTTGTGTGAAACTGGAGTTCTGGAAACAAAAACTGGAGAAACAAAACATGTGGAGAAATAAAAGCCAAACATTTCCAAATTCAAGAAAACTCCAAAAGTTCTATAATCCCAGAAGCTTAGTGAACTCTAAACAGGAAATACACAAAGAAAAAACCACACTGAGGTACATCAAATCAAATTTTTGAAACCTAAGATAAAGAGAAAAACTTAAGAACAGTCAGAGAAAACCACAATGTGCATATCAGAGAACAACAATAAGAATAATGGCTAATTTCACTTCAGAAACAATAGAAGCCAGAAGACAATGTTTACAAAACAGGAAAAGAAGTACTATCAATGAGAATTCCATAGGCAGAAAAAATATTTTCCAAAAACTGGAAATTCAATAAAGATACTTTAAAATAGACAAAAGTTGACTGAATTAATCCACAAATAGAACTGCACTATGAGAAATGCAAATGAAAAATTTTCAGATTGGAAGGAAATGATACTAAATGGAAGCCCAGAACTACAGAAATAAAATAAATAACACCAAGGAACAGTAAATATCAAGATCAATATAAAATAAATTTATTTTTACATTTTTGAAAGACTATTGATTGTCAAAATAGAAACAGTAACAGTATATTATAGGGTTTATAACATATGTGAAAGTAAAACATCAATATACGTGAAACAAAAGCACACCAGATGGCAGGGGCATTCAATAAAATCACACAGTTATAAGGCCCTTACACGAGAATGAAGGAAATATCTTGCATAATTCATGAAGGAATATGATATTATTCGAAAATGAAGCATGTAAGTTAAAGATGCATGTTGTAATTTCTAGAGGAATCTTTAAAATAATTTTTAAAAACACAGAGAAGAAGGTAGAGCTAAAAGCCAACGGAGGAGATTAGATGTAATAATAAAAATATAAAACTCATGCTAAAGAAGATAAGAATGGAGAAACAAAAAACAAAGACCAGATGGGATAAGTGAAAAACAACAACATGGAATATTTAAACATAAACATGTCAGTAATTATATTAAATGTAAATGTAACAAGCATGCCAATATAAAGGAACCAATAATAAAATGGGATAAAAATAAGCAAAACCTAAAGGCATGTTGTTTATAAAAGGAACATATTAAGATGAGTTGAAGTAAGTAGATTGAAAAATAACACAAATCATAAAGATACTGCAGTCTCTTTATTGATATCAGACAAATTAAATAGCAAAAATGTCACAGAAATATTCCATAGATGGCAGAGATAATAAAAAAGAAAAACATTATATAGATGTCAGAAATAAGGAGAAATACTTTGTAATGATACAAGGTCAAGTCATCATAAAGACGTAATCTTAAAATGTATATGTACTTAACAACAGAGCTTCAAAACACAAGAAAGAAAGAATGAGTTAAGAAAGGTAGGGGCAGACAATCTACAATTACAGCAAAATAATTTAATATTCCCTGCTCAGTTAATGATAGAACAAATGAACAAAATTTTGAAAGAATATAAAAATAACCTGAACAGCATTATAACCAGTTAACATAATTGACATATTTAGAACACTATACCCCAAAATTGCAGAATGTACATTCTTTCCAAATAAAAAATTACCAAGCTATACCAAATCATAATCCATAACATTTCTCACTGAATTCCAAAAGAGTGTAATGCTACCAAGTGTATTTTCTGATCAGACCAAAAGTAAATTAGAAATTCATAAAAAATACCATGAAAATCACAAATAATTGGAAATTAAAAATCACATTTTATAATAACCCATGTAATTAAAAATAAATCATAACAGAATTTAGAAAATATTTGGAACTGAAGTATAATTAAAACAGCATATTAAAATTTGTGGGATATAGCTAAAGCAATGATTAGGCAGGCCTTGATAGCTTTAAAGGCTTATATTCCAAAAGCATAAAATTTTGAAGTCAATAATCTAAGTTATCAACGTCGTAAAGTAGAAAAAGAAAAAAATCAAGGTAAGAACATCAATAAAAATGAAAGTTGGTTCTTGAAAAAGACTTTTCAAAATGATAAGCCCATAGCAAGACTGATCAAGAGAGTGGGAGAGAAAGAGATGGGGGAAGGGACAAAGATAGAACCATAAATTACAATATCAGGAAGAAAAGAGGGTATATCTTTGCAGATCCTACTGATATTAAAATGATATCTAGAGGAATACGATCAGGTCAAACATTTAAGGTAGAAATAATCACAGTCTTACACAAACTCTTTTAGACGAGATCAGGCGTGTTCAGGGTGGGATGGCCGTAGACCACAAACTCTTTTAGAAAACAAGAATATGAAAGGTGAGACAAATATTAAGCTGATAATAAAAATAGCCAAAATATTATAGGACAACAAAAACCCCAATCCCATCATAAGCATGGATTCAAAAATTCTTCAAAAATATGAATAAATCAAATCCAGTCATATGAAAAGGACTATATATTATGATCAATCAATATTTATCCCATGAAAGCAAGATCAGTCTAACTTTCAAAAATCAATTGATAAGAATTCACCACATCAACAGAATAAAAAATAGACTTCATAATATCTTGGATGATAAAGAAGCATTTGATAATAATTAACACTCATTTGTGATTTTAAGAAAAGCTCTTAGCAAATTTTAATAGAAGAGAACTTATTCAAACTAATTAAAAAAAATCTATGAAAAACATGTAACTGATATCATACATAATGGCCAAATATTGAATGCTTTCTCCAAGATTGGGAATAATGCAAAGATGAACAATCTCATCAATTCTATCCAACATTGAACTGGAGGTTCTAAACAGTACAATGAAGGTGAAATAAGGGGCTCTATATTGGAAAGGAAGAGGCAATACTCTCTTTGTTTGCAATCTCATTATGTAAGGAGAAAATCATAAGAAATGGGCAAAGCATTTATTAGAACTAGCAAGTGAATTTAACAAGGTCACAAGACATAAACCCTAAATGCAAATTCTCATGTATATCTATAAAACAGTTCATGAACAATTGGAAAATGAAATAAAGAATACCATTTGTAATAGCATGAAATCATAAAATAGACAGATACAGTCAATGTGAAGTGTGCAATGCCTCTACACTAAAATTTACAAAATTATGAAATTTTAAGAGATGTAAATATGTGAAAATCTATTCCATGTTCATGGGTAAGAAAACTCACTGTTAATACAATGTCAATTGATTTATAGATTCAACACAATTCCATCTATCATTTCACAAGATTTTTTTGGTAAAAATTAAAAAAACTGATTCTAAAATTAATTTAGAAATGAAATCAATAATAGTCAAGAGGAGCAAGATGGCAGAGGAATAGGAGACCTAAATTCTGCCTGGTCCCAGGAATTCAGCTAGATAGGGATCAAACCATTCTGAACACCTACTAACTCAACAGGAGATTCAATAGAGACCTGGCAGGCCAGAAAGGACTGGCATGATATATTCAGAGCACTAAATGAGAAAAATATGCAGCCAAGAATACTATATCCAGCTAGGCTGTCATTGAAAATTGAAGGAGAGATAAAAAGCTTCCAGGACAAACAAAAACTAAAAGAATTTGCAAACACGAAACCAGCCCTACAAGAAATATTGAAAGGGGTCCTCTAAGCAAAGAATGAACCTAAAAGTAACATAGACCAGAAAGGAACACAGACAATATATAGTAACAGTCACCTTACAGGCAATACAATGGCACTAAATTCATATCTTTCAATAGTTACCCTGGATGT
>NW_027703025.1:0-342 GCF_054177405.1 Leptonychotes weddellii | reverse complement strand
TCAGACTTCTGAAGAGAATATTTGAAGTAAGAAAATCCTTTTTTATTGATTCTTCAGGTTTTAAGGTTAAACCCATTGCTGTCACTTGGCAGAGGGACCACATTAGCTGATCTTTGTTTCTTTGCCACTGGGTTGCTGTACCTTCAGGTAGGGGAGTAGGATGGAAGTAGATCAGGAAGAGCCCAGTTGGACTTGAACCTTCCCTGGGAATTTTTATTCCAAATCACAACAATCTGGCTCTGTTTTTCTGAGGTCAGATCTCTAATATGGTATTCACTAATGGTCATCAAAATTGTTATTACTGAACATTTAATCCACAAAGGATAAACATAATAGTGAGAG
>NW_027703024.1:0-342 GCF_054177405.1 Leptonychotes weddellii | reverse complement strand
GATATGAGGAATTCTTAATCTCAGGAAACAAACTGAGGGTTGCTGGAGTGGTGGGGGGTGCGCGGGATGGGGTGGCTGGGTGATAGACATTGGGGAGGGTATGTGCTATGGTGAGCGCTGTGAATTGTGTAAGACTGTTGAATCACAGACCTGTACCTCTGAAACAAATAATACATCATATGTTAAAAAAAAAAAGAAGAAGATAGTAGGAAGGGTAAAATGAAGGGGGAGAAATCGGAGGGGGAGGCAAACCATGAGAGACTATGGACTCTCAGAAACAAACTGAGGGTTCTAGAGGGGAGGGGGTTGGGGGGATGGGTTAGCCTGGTGATGGGTATTAAG
>NW_027703023.1:0-342 GCF_054177405.1 Leptonychotes weddellii | reverse complement strand
TCAGACTTCTGAAGAGAATATTTGAAGTAAGAAAATCCTTTTTTATTGATTCTTCAGGTTTTAAGGTTAAACCCATTGCTGTCACTTGGCAGAGGGACCACATTAGCTGATCTTTGTTTCTTTGCCACTGGGTTGCTGTACCCTCAGGTAGGGGAGTAGGATGGAAGTAGATCAGGAAGAGCCCAGTTGGACTTGAACCTTCCCTGGGAATTTTTATTCCAAATCACAACAATCTGGCTCTGTTTTTCTGAGGTCAGATCTCTAATATGGTATTCACTAATGGTCATCAAAATTGTTATTACTGAACATTTAATCCACAAAGGATAAACATAATAGTGAGAG
>NW_027703022.1:0-342 GCF_054177405.1 Leptonychotes weddellii | reverse complement strand
CCCAGGCCTCTCCCCTCCGCTCTCCTCCGTGCTCCCTGCCTTCTAGCCAACCCACACCCAGCAGCTTTCCCGCCCGCGTTCCTGGAAGGGGAGGACAAATCATCTTATAAGTGGACCAGGAATGCAGAGCATCTCTCAGGTCGGTGAGGGGAGCCCGTTGTTAGCCTCAGGCTTCCCACTGTCAAGAGATGCTAACCAGCGTCAGGTGGACGGGCTAGGGGTGGGGGCTCGCTGCCACCCAAGTCCAAACACATGCCGTCTCAGCCTCCCATTGGCCCGGCTTCTCCAGCGCTTGTGCCCGGACCTGGGAGCTGGGCACCAACTTTAAAAAGGCTGCGATTG
>NW_027703021.1:0-342 GCF_054177405.1 Leptonychotes weddellii | reverse complement strand
GTGTATGTGTTTCTTAATATGCAGTTTAGAAAGGACTTTTTATCCTCTTTTAAGATACATAAGGAGTAAATTGAGTGAATTACATATGATAAAACTACTCTACCATTCTCATTTCCTTAATTCAATGAATCTCTTTATACACAAAATAGCAAAGAGTTTTGGGCATCTGAGTCTTCATTAAGTCTATGTTTTAATTAGCTAATAAAGCAACAAAGCAAACCCCATTATCATGTGCTGAGGTTAGCACAGTAATTCTAAAGTTTACGGGAAGGGCAACATATTAATAAATGTTGCATTATAAAATGATGTTCTGTAATCCTGGGTTTATTACTTTCAAAATTT
>NW_027703020.1:0-342 GCF_054177405.1 Leptonychotes weddellii | reverse complement strand
GCTGATCTTCTGGGGGAGGGGCCTGTTGCCGTGGTTTCCAAATGTCTTTGCCGGAGGTGGAATTGCCCCACCCTTGCCCGGTCCGGGCTAAGTAATCTGCTCGCGTTTGCTCTCGGGAGCTTTTGTTCCCTGCAAGCTTTCCGTACAGCTTTGGAGGACGAGAGTGAAAATGGCGGCCTCCCAATCTCCGCCCCAGAGGAACCAAGAACTCAGGGCCCTGCTCCTCAATGCGCCCCCAGAGAAAAACAGTCAGTCACTCCCATCTCCCCGGTCTCCAGCCGCACTCCGTGCTCACCCGGCCTGTGACCGAGCGTTTCTATCTCTGGCACCCGACCCTGTGTG
>NW_027703019.1:0-342 GCF_054177405.1 Leptonychotes weddellii | reverse complement strand
TTTTTTTTTTTTAAAGATTTTATTTATTTTTTTGACAGAGAGAGACATAGCGAGAGCAGGAACACAAGCAGGGGGAGTGGGAGAGGAGAAGCAGGCTTCCCGCGGAGCAGGGAGCCCGATGCGGGGCTCGATCCCAGGACTCCGGGATCATGACCTGAGCCGAAGGCAGACGCTTAACGACTGAGCCACCCAGGCGCCCGGCCCCTGAGATTCCTTATCAACTGAACTGGAGCAGTCCAAGGGGGGAGGAGGCTTTGTTGAGGGCTGAAGACCAGAGGTTTGGGACATGTTAAGTTTGAGATGGCATAAGACGTGAGGTGGAGCTATTGGGTAGTCAGGTGG
>NW_027703018.1:0-342 GCF_054177405.1 Leptonychotes weddellii | reverse complement strand
TTTATGAATTTCATTTCAACAAATAATTATTGTATATTTGTTATATGTTAAATACTGTACTAGCCAGCTGGCAGAAAAGGACAAAAACATATCGTAGCTGTGTTCAAGGACTTTGAGTTTCCATGGGAATCCAAACAAATAAATTGGCAATAACAATACAATTCTATTAGGGTTATGATGAAAGAGGTACAGTTTTTTATGGGAGCATTTAAGAGAGATAACCTTAGTTCTTAGACTGGGGCTGTAGAAGAAAAGGAGAAATTTACAAGAAAAGTGAAAGGGATATTATTTCCAGGAAAGAAACAGCAGGTACAAAAGCCTACAGGCAAGAGAAGGTGTGAA
>NW_027703017.1:0-342 GCF_054177405.1 Leptonychotes weddellii | reverse complement strand
CTTAATACTACCCTCCTCCTTTTTATATGTCACTTGCCTACTACTATATATGCTACCTGAGTGTCAATCAGAAATATCTCTTATAACTGTGATATTTTAAGATATTTAAATGTTGAAGGAAGAGTTAAAAATGCATGAACTGGTGTGGTGGGAGAAATGTGTCTTTATTATAGAAAGTATTTCACCTGAAATATGGTGGGAAAATGAGTTGGTTTTAATAAGGGTCAGCTGAGATAAATTTAGGAAAGATTATGCTGAGCGAAATAAGTCAGAGAAAGATAATTATCATATGACCTCACTGATATGAGGAATTCTTGATCTCAGGAAACAAACTGAGGGTTG
>NW_027703016.1:0-342 GCF_054177405.1 Leptonychotes weddellii | reverse complement strand
TGAATCACAGACCTGTACCCCTGAAACAAATAAGACATTATATGTTAATAAAAAATAAAATAAAAAAACTAAAAAAAAAAAAAACCTCAGCTAATGAAGACCTGTAACTCTGATAGTTAAAAAAAAAATAAGGAAAAGAAAAATGGATCAATTAAGAAGTGACAACAGGACTGCCATGTCCTTGTCCTGCACATGGTCAGGGACACCAGGTACTGGAGAGGGAAGGCCTTTCCACCCGAGGAACTAGGGAGGTAGGGTGTAAACATGCAAGAATGGCAGCATCCACCAGGCTGCTCGGGTTTCCATTTCTACTGAGATGCTGAGGACCAGCGCATACTAAGC
>NW_027703015.1:0-6253 GCF_054177405.1 Leptonychotes weddellii | reverse complement strand
CCATTTCTGGGAGACAGGACTCTTCTGATGGGTCCTGCTAATACTTTATTTGAAGTGTGCTACAGTCTGAGACTCTTACAATCTAGTTCTCCTTCTTTCCCTCTCTCCTTTACAGGGGAAAGCCTTGTTGTGGCCTGAATAGTGCCCCCTGAGAGTGTCTGTGTCCTAATCCCCAGAACCTGTGAATATTTATCTTATATGCATGTGTGGTTAAGGATTTTGAGTTGAGAGATTATCCTGGGTCATCCCAGTGGGCCCATGTAATTATCTTTATAAGAAAGAGGCAAGAGGACCAGAGAAGGGAATGTGACAATGGGAACAGAAGCCAGAGTGATGTGATTGTGGCTTTGAGGATCGAAGAGGGCCAGGAACCAAGGAATATAGGCACCTCCTAGAATCCACAGAAGGCAAGGGACAGATGCTCCTCTGGAGCCTCCAGAAAGAACATAGCCCTGCCAACATTTTTATTTTAGCCAGTGAGACTTCTGATATCCAGAACTGTAATATAAGCATTTGCATTGTTTTAAGACAAGAACTTTATGGTAATCTGTTATGGCAGCAAACAAGAACTGATAGAGACCTGCATCGTGGTCTGATGGCTTCTTGCCTCCTCCAACTTCTTTCTTCTTTTCTCTGGCAGGTATTTCCCCTCAATAAATATCCTGTACATCTAATATTTCATGGCATCTGCTTTTAGGTGGTTCCAAACTAACACAAATGGTAGAAGAGTGAGGTTTGAGAAAAAGGCAGTAAGGTGGGGACTTTGATCTGGCTCACTCCTCTATCCTGAGTAGTAAGTGGTGCAAGGATAAGCTGCCGCAAAAGGGGGTGTCCAATTGCTAAAGATCCCACTGATACTGAACTGGGAAAACATCTTAATGCAAGGGAACACTCTTGCAGGTGGAAAAATGATCTGGAAGCACCATTGTACAAATGATTCAGGCATTTAAGAATATGGGGAAACTGTGCGTAGAAAGAAAATGCAGTTGGCTGGTTTACTGATAAGTTGCGTTGATGTTCTGCAAAGGGATAATGAGAAACAAGTACTTAATGGCTATGTGTGCAAGTTCACCCAAACACTCTTACATTCTGTAGTGGAAGAGTGGACATGGCTGAGCAGCAGGCTCCAGCACCATTTGAATCCTCAGACAAGGCGGGTCTGTTATGTTAAGATCAGGGCACTAGAGGGGAAAACCTGGGGCTCTGGAACATCTGGATAGATACCCCTGAAGATATCAGTTCTGGGAACTCCCCTAAACCCTCAGAGCTTGTAGAGGGGCCTGCTCTTCTCTACAAAGAGGCAGCACTTTCACTGGGATCAAAGATGCTATAGTGGACTCCTTCCCATAAGGCAGCAGGTGCTTCCCTTAGGAGCTGCCCCCACATCCTCTTGCAGCTTCTAGATTGATAACTAAGATTAATTTCAGCATAATAATCTGGCTACAGCCATGCTGAACCTACTAAGGCAGGAAAAAACTATGCACCAAAGGTGTTCCAAGAATTAGCTGGCAAGTGCCAGCAAGAACCAGAGGAGTAATACTAGGATTGGATTTTAAAGATGCTTTATCCAGGGGGCCAGATGCTTTTGTAAGATTATATAAAGAAGAATTCATTTACTTGGGGTACTCTCTTGGGAGATAGGATTTAACACCCTAGCAAGGACCCAAGGTGGGTGGGGGGGTAAGGAGGAGTTCTTAGAATGCCGGAAAAAAAGAAAGCCAACACTGGGAAAATGGGAATGGCCTGAGTTATCCTAGCAGATGCTAGACGAAGAAAGAAAGAGGCTGAGGGAAGTAGGCCTGCCGGATTGGATGCATTATTGAAGCCAGAAGAGCCACCAGAGGACTTTAGTTCACAGAAGGGCCTAAAGGAAGCCAAGGGAATTTGACCCAGGGAACTGGGGACATGGATAATAGAGTTCCATGTCCATAGGAGCAAAAGAGACAGGCAGTCAGTGAGGATGCTGCTCAGCATTAATAACCACAAAAATGGCAACAGTGGAGGCGGACGCTAAGGGTGATCATTCTAATATGAAGTCAGACCTCTTACTCAGTTCCCAAACCTGAACCAATATCAAGATCCAAAACCCACTAACTGAGGAGGAAGGACCCTGCAGTAGTACTCTGACAAGTACATGCTGCAAGAGCTCCCCAGTCCCCTCCCAAAGGGACCTAAGGACACTTATCTGGGTGAAAGGGGAAAGTCAAGATATTTTGAGAATTACTAGACACTGGGTCTGAGTTAACATTGATACTCAAAGACTCAAAGCATCAACCCATTCCTCCTGTTAGAGTGAGGGCTTGGCAGTGTCAGGTAATAAACAGGGTTCCTGCCGAAGTCTGACTCTGGGACGATCCCCCGAGTCCATGGACTATGACTGTGTACTTGGAAATAATTTAATTGGCATTTGAAACAACCTCCATACTGGATCATAATCTAAATGGGCAAGGCCAAGTGAAAAGCTCTGAAGATGCTCCACCACTGGCCACAATAGTAAATAAAAAGCAATACTTCATGAAAAACAAGAGCTGGATGCATCACACTTCCTAATTTCAAAATATATTACAAAGCTACAGTAACTAAAACAGCATGATACCAGTATAAAAGAAAGACATATTGACCAATAGAACAGACTAGAGGGCCCAGAAATAAATCTACACATATATGATCAACTGATCTGCAACAAGGGTGCCAAGAATATACAGTGGGGAAGGGATAGAATTTTCAACAAATGATACTACAAAAAAAATGGATGTCCACAAGCAAAAGAATGAAACTGGACCCTTACTTTATTCCATACACAAAAAATGAACTCACAATGGACTCAACACTTAAATGTGATATGAAACTGTAAAACTCCTAAAAGAAACCATACGGAAAAAGCATCATGACATTATGACGTTGGTCTTAGCAATGACTTAATGGATATGACATCAAAAGCACAGGCAACAAAAGCAAAACTAGATAAGTGGGATTCCATCAAATTAGAAAGCCTCTGCCTAGCAAAGGAAGCAATCAACAAAGTGAAAAGCAACTTACAGAATGTATTTGCAAACCGTATATTTGATAAGTGTTTAATTTCCAAAATATATAAGGACGTCCTAAAATTCAATAGCAAAAAAGGAAGGAAGAAAGGAAAGAAGGAAGGAAGAAAGGAAGAAAAAAATTTAAAAATTAAAAATTGGGCAAAGAATGCAAATGGTGAAAAAGTATATGAAAAGGTACTCAATTTTACTAATCATCAGGGCATGCAATTAAAACTACGATGACATATCCGCTTCCACCTATTAGGATGGCTATTACAAAAAAAAGAAAGAAAGAGAAAGAAAGAAGAAAGAAAGAAAGAAAGAAAGAAGAAAGAAAGAAAGAAAGAAAGAAAGAAAGAAAGAAAGAAAGAAAAGAAAGAAAAAGAAAGAAAGAAAGAAAGAAAAGGAAGGAAGGAAAGAAAGAAAGAAAGAAAGAAAGAAAAGGAAGGAAGGAAAGAAAGAAAGAAGGAAGGAAAGAAAGAAAGAAAAGAGAGTGAGGGAGAGGAGGGAATGAAGGAAAGAAGGAAGGAAGGAAGGAAAGGAAAGAGGAAAGGAAGGGGTGGAGGGAGGAAAACAAGTGTTAGCAAGGATGTGGAGAAATTAGAACCCTATACACTGTTAGTAGGAATGCAAAATGGTGCAGCCACTATGGAAAACAGTATGGAGGTGTCTCAAAAAATTAAAAATAGAACTACTATATAATTCAGCAATCCCACATCTGCGTATTTATCCAAAAGAATTGATATAAGAATCTTGAAGAGCCATTAGCACACCCACATTCATTGCAGTGTTATTCACAATAGCCAAGATGTGAAAACAACATAAATGTCCATAAAAAGATGAATAAAGAAAATGTGGTATACACATACAATAGCATATCATTCAACCTTTAAAAAGAAGTAAATCCTGCAATATGCAACAACATGAATGAAACTTGAGGACATCCATCACCTAAGTGAAATGAGCTGGTCACAGAAGGATAAATACTTTATTATTCCACTTACATGAGGTATCTAAAATAATCAAACTCATAGAAGCAAATAATAGAATGGTCATTTCCAAGGGCTGGGAGAAGGAGGAAATAGGGAGTTACCAATAAATGCATATAAAATTTCAGTTTTGCAAGATGAGTAAGTATTACAGGTTATAGGTGTAATATTGCACCTATAGATAACAATACACTTAAAAGTACACTGGAAAATCTGTTAAGATGGTAGATCTCATGTTAAATATTCTTAATTAATTTTAAAAAGCATCTAGTCTGAGAATTTACTAAGGGTTCTGACAGCTCAGGAATGAAGGTGTGGTACCACGTAAGCCCGTGACCTCCGCCAAGGTTCTTGCTGAAGTTGAGGGCAGTTTAGAATGAATGATGCACGATGAAGAGGAGAGAGTACTGTTGTAGCCCCCAGGCCAACTATAGTCACGGGGCTTTACTTCACCTCACTAACCTTCATCCTCTAA
Organism: Leptonychotes weddellii; assembly: GCF_054177405.1. Classification (NCBI taxonomy): domain Eukaryota; kingdom Metazoa; phylum Chordata; class Mammalia; order Carnivora; family Phocidae; genus Leptonychotes; species Leptonychotes weddellii. The sequence continues at coordinate 1,763 of NW_027703015.1, read as the reverse complement.
GGTCGTGCTTCCTGTGGGCCTAACACAGGTATCCTGGCTGACTGTTACATTGCATAATCTATGGTAAGTGACAGAGTTTCTCAGAACTTCAGTTTCTCTGCCTGAAATGGGAATGATAATGTCAGCCTTCACTTATCATGGTAGGGGTTACAGAGAAGGTTATAGGACATGTAAATGTCCATGTAAAGTCAATGGCTGCATTTAAAATCCCTCCTGGTAAACTCTTTGCTCAATCTTCTAGGTCTGAACAGAGCAAGTCCAACCCCTCTCCTGTAGGTCAGCCTTTTCCATACCTGAAGACACCAATGCTTCCAGCCACCAGGCCCAGTCTTAAGCTTCCACTCTGTTCCTTCAACTTCTTTGTCCTCTAGTCAAGTTGCTCAGCCCTCTCTGTTTGCTCCAGTTGTCAGTGTCCTTTAGAAAACATGGCACCCATCATGACTCCTCACACTCCTAGTATGGGCTGATAGGTACGGAAAGCAGATGACCTGGTCCCTCCAGGCAGGTGGTGGTTCTCACCTATACTGGAGCCAAGGTCTGCATTTGCATTTCCTTTGTAATATCACACTATTGGCTGTATTATTGTCTGTGCGTATTTTGTAATGTATTAGTCCATGTGGGCTGCCATAACAAAATACTATGGACTGGGTGGCTTAAACAACAGACATTTTATTTCTCACAGTTCAGGAGGCTGAGAAGTCTATAGTCAAGATGCTGACAGGGTTCAGTTCCTATGAGAACTCTCTTCTTGGCTTGCAGACAGCCACCTTCTCGCTGTGTCTTCATCTGCTGGAGAGAGAGACCTCTCAAGTCTCTTCCTCTTTCATAAGAGCTATCAGATCAGGGCTTCATGCTTGTGATCTCATTTAACTTTAATCATCTCCTTAAAGCCCTATTTTCAATACAGTCACATGGGAGGTGAGGGCTTCAATTGGAGGGTTGAGGGTGGGGGAGAACACAATTCATCCATAGCATGTAATTAAGCAAAAAACCTTTGATCTTTCCCTAGAAGCACCAGCCCTACAGGGGTGACCCCTTTTCTATACATGCGCAATTGATTTTCAAGCATAAAGTTAACAGAACTTTAGAATCTAAGTTTTCAGTAGCTGATGATGGTTATATGCTCTCTATGTTTCTCCAAAATCCTTTCCATTTGGGGAAGGTCCTTCCCTCACATCATGAGACTCTTGAGAGATGTTGTAGCAAACACCTATAGATGCTTCCCAGCAGTCTTTGCCCCCTTTGCTCTGCCTAAAGTCCTGAAATTTACACATATATCATGTGGCTCTGTGCTTGAGAGGGGTGCAGGCCCTTCACCAGCCTCTAGGGATGAAACCCGATTGCCCTCAGTCTATCCCAGCTCTCCCAGGCAATGACTGGTAAGGCAACAGGTATATAGTGCAATCCTGACCAATCCTGACCAACACAACATGGTAGGATGTCTGCTCAGGGACTCGTGGGAAGAGTTCTCCCAGGTGATTTTTAAAAAGAGAGAGAGAGGGCAAGGGTGAGAGAGAGAGAGAAAAGAGAAAAATACTTCCTTTGCAGCTTCAGGGGCTGGCTATGTGCACATCACCCTGGGCCTGCCTTAGCCATCTTAGAATCAAGTTGGGGGAAGGGGACAGCAGCTAAGCAGAGTAGCCAAACAAAACATATTTTGTAAAGTTTTTATTTAAATACGAGTTAGTTAAAAACATGGTAATATTAGTTTCAGGTGAACAATATAGTGATTCGACACCTCCATAAAACACCCAGTGCTCATC
>NW_027703014.1:0-342 GCF_054177405.1 Leptonychotes weddellii | reverse complement strand
TTTTTTTTTTTTTTTAAGATTTTATTTATTTGTGAGAGAGAGAATGAGAGACAGAGAACATGAGAGGGAGGAGGGTCAGAGGGAGAAGCAGACTCCCTGCTGAGCAGGGAGCCTGATGTGGGACTCGATCCCGGGACTCCAGAATCATGACCTGAGCCGAAGGCAGTCGCTTAACCAACTGAGCCACCCAGGCACCCTCTCCTTAGTTTCAAATTCTACCTCTGCTAGAGGCACCAAGGGAAGCTGGGGGTGGGCGGCAGGGACAGGAATGAACCCTTGGTGTCCGGCAGTGAGCTCAGTTCCAACTGTGTGGACAGGAACCCCCCTTGCCCCCGGCCAAAT
>NW_027703013.1:0-342 GCF_054177405.1 Leptonychotes weddellii | reverse complement strand
TCAGTGTGATCATATGATAATTGTTTTTCTCTGATTGACTTATTTCGCTTAGCATAATACCCTCTAGTTCTGTCCACGTCATTGCAAATGGCAAGATTTCGTTTTTTTAATGGCTGCATAATATTCCATTGTATATGTATACCACATCATCTTCATCCATTCATCTGTCAGTGGACAGCTGGGCTCTTTCCATAGTTTGCCTATTGTGGACGTTGCTGCTATAATCATTGGGGTGCAGGTGCCCCTTCGGATTACTACATTTGTATCTTTGGGGTAAATACCTATTAGTGCAATCACTGGGTCGTAGGGGAATTCTATTTTCAACTTTTTTTTTTTTAATTA
>NW_027703012.1:0-342 GCF_054177405.1 Leptonychotes weddellii | reverse complement strand
GCAGCAAGCTGTGACACCTTGTAAGGGAGACGTTTTCAGAACATTCCTGGTTTATTTTTTACCATGGCTCTTATCCCCATCTGACATATGTTTAGAGTCCATTCCCCTTTACTAGAATTTCAAGTCCATAAATCCCATGCTTTTTGTCCACTGCATATCCCCAGTGCCCAGAAAAAAAGGGGGAAAAAAAGGAGAGTATTTCTACATGTGGAAATCTGGGAACGTTTCATGAGTTAGACTTTGAAAGGTGGCTCTGTTTTGAATATTCAGAGACTGGCAGGAGGAGAGAAGATACTTTCAGGCAAAGAGAGGAGTATGATCAAGATGAGCCAAGCACAGCTG
>NW_027703011.1:0-342 GCF_054177405.1 Leptonychotes weddellii | reverse complement strand
TCGGAAGTGAAGGAGCTGGGATTTTAATCCAAGTCTGCCAGCCTCTACACACTGCTCTTAACAAGACTGCCTGCCTCCCAACCCCCGGGACCTCCTTCTCTCCACACCCCACAAGGGAGGGCAGAAACCACAGGGAAGCAGGGAGAGCCCTAAGCAAGTCCAAATGGAATGAACTCTCCCTCGGGCAATGGCCCCGCCAGTCTACTGTCTTTCCTGCCATCTGAGCCCAACCCACAGGGCCCTCCACACCGCCTAGCTGCCTTGCAGGCCAAAGCTATGGGTCCCTCCTTCCTATCTGCAGCCAGCAGACAAAAAGCAAGTCCCCTGAACCAAAGCAGAGAC
>NW_027703010.1:0-342 GCF_054177405.1 Leptonychotes weddellii | reverse complement strand
ACGATAAACGGTACTGATTACCCAGTCACAGCAGATACCCTAGCCAACGGTCAAACGGTTGACGTTACGCCGGGTACAACAGTGACAGCAACGGTTACTGACCAAGCAGGTAACAGCAGTCCAGTGACCAGTACGCCAATAGCGAGCTCTGATGTCGACGCACCAAATGCACCAACTATTGCCATAGGCGATGATGGTAACACTACGGTCACAGCGGATGAGCTTAACGATGATGGCACAGTCCCTGTAACAGTGACCTTGCCAGAAAATGCGGTAGCAGGTGACACCTTAACGGTCAATGGCGAAGATACTGTCTTGACCCAAGATGCCATTGATGCCGGT
>NW_027703009.1:0-342 GCF_054177405.1 Leptonychotes weddellii | reverse complement strand
ACATTATCTTTATTATGCTGGACAGTAAATAAAGCTGTCCTTTGCTCTAGGAGACACTATCTTAATCTTATGAGGCTGTTTACTACATAAACATCCTTGAATAGATGGTATAAAACAAAAGCAGTTAGTGCCTCTGCAGATAAGACAGAGAGGAAATGGAGAATTGTCTCTCAACAACCCCTCTTCCATTTATACACAGTCATCAATCTTGGGCCCAAATTTGCACCACCATTTTCTTCTTTTTTTTTCTTTCCCCAGTCTTATGAACAGGCCATAAACCCTTCCCCTTCACTTATTCAGGTATGATTATCCTTCCAAAGAGTTTTCTGGGTTTGTTTGTTT
>NW_027703008.1:0-342 GCF_054177405.1 Leptonychotes weddellii | reverse complement strand
TTTTTTTTTTTTAAAGATTTTATTTATTTATTTGAGAGAGAGAGAATGAGAGACAGAGAGCACGAGAGGGAAGAGGGCAGAGGGAGAAGCAGACCCCCTGCTGAGCAGGGAGCCCGATGTGGGACTTGATCCCGGGACTCCAGGATCATGACCTGAGCCGAAGGCAGTCGCTTAACCAACTGAGCCACCCAGGCGCCCCTGGGGCGGGTCTTATCCGCCCATTTCACAGATTAGAAAATGAAGTTCTGTGTGGGCAGGATTGTGATCTCATGGAGTAGGGGGACTTGTCTAGAACTTTCTCTTTCTATGGTACAAACTCTCACTAGATCATGACCCATGGAG
>NW_027703007.1:0-342 GCF_054177405.1 Leptonychotes weddellii | reverse complement strand
GACAGAGATAGTGAGAGAGCTCGAGCAGGAAGGAGGGGGAGAAGCAGGCTTCCCGCAGAGCAGGAGCCCGATGCGGGGCTCGATCCCAGGACCCCGGGATCATGACCTGAGCCGAAGGCAGAGGCTTAACCATCTGAGCCACCCAGGTGCCCCCCTTTTTTTTTTTTAAATCACGAGTGGATGTTGTACTTTGCCAAATGCTTTTTCTGCATCTTTAAAAATCATTTTTTTTTTATCCTTTCTCTTATTCATGTAGCATGTTGATTATTTGCAAATATTGAACCACCCTTGCATCCTGGGAATAAATCCCACTTGATCATGGTGTATGATTTTTTTTAATGT
>NW_027703006.1:0-342 GCF_054177405.1 Leptonychotes weddellii | reverse complement strand
TCCCAGCAATCTGTGTTTTAACAAGGCCTCGGGGAATTCCGATACACACTACAATACAGACTAGAGCTATCCTGTCCAACATGATAGCCACAATACTGAATGGCTATTCACATTTAAATTAGTGAAAATTAAATAAAACCTGAAAATCAATTCCTCAGTCACACCAATGACATATGAAGTGTTCAATGGCCACATGTGGCTGGTGGCTACCATATTGGATGGTGCACAAATAGATTTCCATCACTGCAGAAGGTTCTGTTGGGTACTGCTGGTCTAGCAAGTCTTGCTGCTCAGAGTGGCGTCCACAGAACCAGCAGCATTGGCCCTACTGGGAGTTTGTTA
>NW_027703005.1:0-342 GCF_054177405.1 Leptonychotes weddellii | reverse complement strand
AAGCTGAGGCTGCATGTAAGTATGGAGGGGGTGATCCCTGAGACCCTGAGACAGTGTAGACGGGACCCCTCGGGGAACTCACTCACGCCACAGCTCCTCCTTTGGTTTCATCTCCTGTGAGTCTGACCACAATCTGTCTGTCCTGCCTCAGGCAGTGACAGTCCCCAGGGCTCTCTCTGCTCCTAAAGGTGAGACCCTGCAGGGCCTGACGGGAGGAGGGGAGGGGGGAAGGGGCCATGACTGGGTAGCGGGGATTCTTTGAGGAGGATACTTTGAGCATGTGGTGGGCTGTTGAGAAAGTCCACATGTATATGACTGACCTGAATTTGTTCATGATTATTT
>NW_027703004.1:0-6253 GCF_054177405.1 Leptonychotes weddellii | reverse complement strand
CAAATTCTTTGCCTCTTTCATTAGATTTATTCCCAGGTATCTTATGGTTTTGGGTGCAATTGTAAATGGGATCAAGTCCTTAATTTCTCTTTCTTCTGTCTTGTTGTTGGTGTATAGAAATGCAACTGATTTCTGTACATTGATTTTATATCCTGCCACTTTACTGAATTCCTGTATGAGTACTAGAAGTTTTGGGGTGGAGTCTTTTGGGTTTTCCACATAAAGTATCATATCATCTGCAAAGAGTAAGAGTTTGACTTCTTCTTTGCCAATTCAGATGCCTTTTATTTCTTTTTGTTTTCTGATTGCTGATTCTTGGACTTCTAATAGTATGTTGAATAGCAGTGGTGATAGTGGGCATCCCTGCCATGTTCCTGACCTTAGGGGAAAAGCTCTTAGTTTTTCCCTATTGAGAATGATATTTGCTGTGGGTTTTTCATAGATGGCTTTTATGATATTGAGGTATATACCCTCTATCTCTACACTGTGAAGAGTTTTGATCAAGAAAGGATGCTGTACTTTGTCAAATGCTTTTTCTGCATCTATTGAGAGGATCATCTGGTTCTTGTTCTTTCTTTTATTAATGTATTATATCACGTTAATTTGCAGATGTTGAACCATCCTTGCAGCCCAGGAATAAATCCCACTATGTCATGGATAATAATCCTTTTAATGCACTGTAGCAGCCTCTTGGCTAATATTTTGGTGTGAATTTTTGCATCCATGTTCATCAGGGATATTGGTCTGTAATTCTCCTTTTTGATGGGGTCTTTGTCTGGTTTTAGGATCAATGTAATGCTGGCCTCATAAAATGATTTTGGAAGTTTTCTTTCCATTTCTATTTTTTGGAACAGTTTCAGAAGAATAGGTATTAATTTTTCTTTAAATGTTTGTAGAATTCCCCCGGGAAGTCATCTGGCTCTGGGATCCTGTTTGTTGGAAGATTTTTGATTACTGCTTCACTTTCCTTAGTGGTTGTAGGTCTGTTCATGTTTTCTATTTCTTCCTGCTTCAGTTTTGGTAGCTTATAGTTCTCTAGGAATGCATCCATTTTTTTCAGATTATCTAATTTGCTGGGATATAGTTGCTCATAACATGTTCTTATAATTGCTTGTATTTCTTTAGTGCTGGTTGTGATCTCTTCTCTCTCATTCATGATTTTATTTATTTGGGTCCTTTCTCTTCTCTTTTTGATAAGTCTGACCAGGAGTTTATCAATCTTATTAATTCTTTCAAAGAACCATCTCCTAGTTTCGTTGATCTGTTCTACTGTTCTTTTAGTTTCTATTTCATTGATTTCTGCTCCGATCTTTATTATTCTCTTCTTCTGCTGGGTTTAGGCTTTATTTGCTGTTCTTTCTCCAGCTCCTTTAGGTGAAGGGCTAGGTTGTATATTTGAGACCTTTATTCTTTCTTGAGAAAGACTTGTATTGCTGTATATTTTGCTCTTAGGACCGCCTTTGCTGTATCACACAGATTTCGAACAGTTGTGTTTTCATTCCCATTTGTTTCCATGATTCGTTTAAATTATTCTTTAATTGCCTGGTTGACCCATTCATTTATACATTTATTTATATATTACATAACTTTACTGTTATTTTAATTAGTATTGATTTCCCAGTGAAGGTCAATGGTTTTACAAAACTGGTCACAGACTTAACTCTTTGCCTGTAATAAACACAAAGGCACATTTCATCACCTGTGCCAAATTTCCTGTAAAACCCGACTACTGCATGGTAATATATGTTCACGTCTGGTACTGGAACCTTCTTCTCCAGAGCTTGTGGAATATCAGTTTGCATATTTTTAGTTTGATTTGCAATTCCTTCACTCTTCATAGAATCTGTGGATTTTTCTTTTATTTTAAAAGCTTTGATTCTAAAAAACAGCTTTGATTATGTATTTTGAAATATTTTATCCAGGATTTCTCTTTAATAGTAGAAACGAATAGTGTCAACTCATGCTACTACTTTGTCAAAACTGTAAAGCCTCTTCTATGTTTTTCTTTTGTAAAATAATTCAATACATATTCTAATGACATAAAACAAAACAAAATTTTTCTATAAAGGGCTAGATAGTAAATATTGTAGGCTTTGCAGGCTATATGGTCTCTGTTGCACTACTCAACTCTGCCGACATACTATCAGCAGCCATAAATAATATATAAATAAAGGGGTATGACTGTTTTCTAATAAAATTGATTTATAAAAATAAATGATGCAGTGGATTTGACTTGGAGACAGAAGTTTGTTGACTTCTGACATAATGCATTTCATAACCCTTTACAGATTCTAAAAATGCACTATAAAATATCTACTTTTTCCCATCATTCTCATGAAATGTTTTCTAAATACCTTACCTACTTTAATACTTATGTCTGTATCATTCATATGGTGCATCATGTCATGCTTTAAATTCATATATATTGTATTTCTTGATGAAAAAAACACTATATGAATTGATTTTATTATCCCTATGTGGTATTTTGTATAGAATTAGGATTCACATTGTTGTTGAATATTAATTATTGAGCAAGAATGTATCAACTATGTGTATACATTGTGTTCTGATCCCACAGCAGTATCACCACATGCTCTATACTCATTTATAGAAGCCCCAGGACTTGCTTTTGTATCTGTACACATTGTCAATAAATAAAAGAAAAAAACACATCTCCATAACCAATATATTTAGGGCACAAACTGATTAATCCACCAAGGAGATGACTAAATTTAGTCCCTGAAATCTTAACCTAAGAATGATGTTTAAAGTATCCACTTTTTTACCCTCATATTAATTGTTCTTATCATTGTTATTGATACAAAGGCAGTGTAACACTTAACACATCTCTGAAGGCAGAATACTTCTCCTGCAGTTCAGTATATGGTGTTTGTAAGATAGGACACTTCTGTAGAACACACATGAAACCATATATTTGTATCTCTCAGTTTTCGGTGAGGGTGAGGTGGGAAGAATGGTGTCATCTTTTCCTCAGTAATGAGATTGTTTCCATCAGTTTTATGTCATTTCTGATAAAGGATTATATTCTTAAATAAAAATCAGACCTCTAAAAGAAGTTGGCAGTATGTGTCTCTGGATGTTATCATACAGCATTTTTTGAAATTGGTAAATAGTAAATATCTACCATTAAGTATGGTTTTGTGTGTGAGTAGTGATTTCCAAATTAAACTCTGAAATGTTTCTAATTCTTACTCAACAAATAGTGCATTAGCTAGATGTTAAATGTTTCCAAGGGAGGATGGGGACCACCCCTAGTAAGTAAACAACAATGTTACTGTGAAGGTATTCCAGTAAGAGTTGAGTAATGGTTTATCACGTCAACCTGTTACAGAAATATCCTCTGATTAGCATGACTATTTGAGATATTCTATTATTGTGTAAATTTTAGCAAGTGTTTTTGAAAGGCTTTTTAAGCTTTAAATATATACAGCCCTATTAATGTTGATAATCTTGATTATAATTTAAAGAAAAATAGAATTATAAAAATAATAGAAACAAAAACAAATATTTATTTTACACTATGGATTAAATAGATTTAATAGCTATGTAATATCATCACTTAACAAATAACACTTTTTGTATTTTTTGTGTTCACTCAAAATTATAAAATGTATAGAAAAACAAGTTCATTGTATAAAGACACCAGTCACCCTTTGGATACAAGATATTCTAGAAATGTAAGATTAGAGAAATACCTCTGGGAAAATAGGAAGAAATAAGGCACAGCAAGACAAACCTAGGTTTCCTTTCCATTCATTGTGTCAAGTTGTTTTTCTTTTTAAAATAATTGATTAAAACTAATAATATATTTAAATTTTAAAATTATTCATTTTGATATATATGTTACATAATCTAAATTTTATAGCTATCTAAAAAAGTTATAACTGATGGGCACCTGGGTGGCTCAGTTGGTTAAGCATCTGCCTTCTGCTTGGGTCATGATCTCAGGGTCCTGGGATGGAGTCCAGCATTGGGCTCCCCATTCAGCTGGAAGCCTGATTTTTCCTCTCTCTCTGCCTAAGGCTCCCCATGCCTGTGCGCTCTCTCTGTCAAATAAATAAATAAAATCTTAGAAAAATGTTATAACTGTTCATCTTGAACAGAGATGAATTCATAGGATTAAATTATGGTCTTCAACATGAAAAGAAATATCTCTTCTCTTTTTTCATATGTGTCCATCATCAAAATGATGAATGGAAATGAGTCTACTTGAAAATGTAGAATGTAAAATCTTTCCTAAAAGGCTTCAGTTGTCCATGTTTATTTATTTCCCACCTATAAAATGTATGGTAAATTTGAACAACAACTTGTAATAAAATGCAATCTGTAAAGCTGAAAATAATATTTTAATGTTTTGTGTGAGCTTACTAATGGTGATCTTGCATGTGAACAGGTAACTTGTGCAGTTTCTTTGATGCCAAGCAAATATACGACAAAATAAAATCTTAAATATATTTTCGGGAGTCCAGAATTGGTGGTGCTGTTGGGTAACAGTAGAGAAGACAACTACAGGAAAGAGCCAATTGTTTTCTGATATTTATAATGTTAAATAGAATAAGTCAAGTCAATGTTAATACTTACTAACCTCAGAAAATTGACAAGGACAAATAATGTAAATAACAGATATTAATCAATACAATCACTGCAAATAATAAATAAAATAATAACAAATCAAAATTTATAAAGAAAAGATGAATTTTAAATGAGGCAATTCTATTTAATATAATGGTCTTGTACATATCAGCCAGCTTCATAAGTTTACTCGAAGAGAAAATCCATTTGGATTAAAAAATTTGGTTATTTCATTTAAAAACTCAAAAAGAGATTTGGGGGAAAGATTGCAGAGGAGTAGGGGACCCTATTTCAACTGGTCCCTGGAATTGAGCTGGATATCTACCAGACTACTCTGAGCACACACGAAACCAGCCTGAGATGTAAGAAGATCTGGATCTCTACAAACAGAATATCGCAGGCAGTTGGTTTTGAGGTACCAAGTGGGGAGCTGTGATTCCTAGGGCAGATATTGGAGGATAAACGGCAGAGGGAGGGTGCCTGGCCGTGGGGATCCTACACCGCTGGTGAGCGACAGGCTCCCGCGCTGGGGACGGGGCACAGACTCGCAGACCAGTAGCGGCGGGGAAAGGACGTTAGGGCAGTCCCCAGGACGGAAACCCAGAATGGCAGGGTCGTGCGTGCGCGAACTGGGAGCGGCTGGCAGTTTTAGAAGCACAAAGGGCAGAGATGTGCCCTGACCTGGAGGCAGGACTGGGAGTGCTACGGAGGGGCGCACAACCCAGGACACTGCAGTTTATAGCAGCACAGACAGAAACGGAGATGGTGTGGCCTAGAGAGCTCACTGAAGAACAGACTGTGATCTCTCTGCTCTGAGGTAGAGGGCTGGGAGGCAGAGGGTTGGAAATGGTCTCTTCTGCTCTGACTCACGGAAGAGACACGGAGAGCCTCCAGGGAAAGCCACCAGAAAACAAAAGCCCCAAAGACTGATTCCCACTGAGCCCATCCCCCACCACAGGGGCGCAGGGCAACTCCGCCCAAACAGGGTTGCCTGAGTAACAGCGTGGCAGGCCCCTCCCCCAGAAGACAGGCTGGGGAAACAAGAGGCCAGCAACCCTAAGGTCCCAAGAAAACAGGTGCATCTTGCTTGGGTTCTGGTCAATAATTTGGACTCTATACATTCCGTCAAACACCCATCAACAGAATGACTAGGAGGAGCCCCCAAAACAGAAAAGACTCAGAGATTATGATTTATGCTGCAGATTTACAAATGGATGCAGATATAACCAAGATGTCGGAGATGGAATTCAGGCTAGCAATTGTGAAGACAATGGCTAGAATGGAGAAATCAATTAATGGCAACATAGAGTCTCTAAGGGCAGAAATAAAAGGTGAATTGGCAGAACTTAAAAAGGCTATCAATGAGATCCAATCCAGTCTAGATAATCTAACAGCTAGGGTGACTGAGGCAGAAGAGAGAATAAGCTACCTGGAAGACAATATAATAGATAAAAAGGGAAAAGAGGAGGCCAGGGAAAAACAACTCAGAATCCATGAAAATAGAATCAGAGAAATAAGTGGCACCATGATGCATTCCAATGTCAGAATAATTGGAATCCTGGAGGGAGTGGAGAGAAAGAGAAGACTAGAAGATGTATTTGAGCAAATCGTAGCTGAGAACTTCCTTAATCTGGGGAAGGAAATAGACATTCGAGTCCTA
>NW_027703003.1:0-342 GCF_054177405.1 Leptonychotes weddellii | reverse complement strand
TCCTAAGCATTCATTTAGCTGACAGTCTGGGAAATGTCAGCGTTCTAATTAACTCCAGCCAGAGAAGGTTGTGCTGTAGTTTGAAATCCCTTTGATTGATGCGGCTGCAATTAGAGCGGGGCTCGGGCTCTGCACGCCGGCGCGGAAGAGGGTCGGATCGAGGAGGAGTTGGTGCTGGAGGCTCTGCAGAGCGGGCTCCTCTTCCAGAGCTGGGGGGGTCCCAGGCCGTGGTCGCCCGGCGGCACCCACAGCTCAGAGCCCAAGCGTCTCACCCCAGCCTTGCCCACTTCCCCAGCTCAGAGAAGGCATTCCTTTGTTAGCATACGGAGTCCACATCATCCT
>NW_027703002.1:0-342 GCF_054177405.1 Leptonychotes weddellii | reverse complement strand
GGGCGCCTGGGTGGCTCAGTTGGTTAAGCGACTGCCTTCGGCTCAGGTCATGATCCTGGAGTCCCGGGATCGAGTCCCGCATCGGGCTCCCTGCTCGGCAGGGAGTCTGCTTCTCCCTCTGACCCTCCCCCCTCTCATGCTCTCTCTCTCTCTCATTCTCTCTCTCAAATAAATAAATAAAATCTTTAAAAAAAAAAAAGAACTGGAGATTCTAGCAAGTGCAGTAAGACAAGAAAAATAAACAAAAGATACTTAGATTGGAAAAGAAGATATAAAACTCTATTCACCAGTGCCATGACTGTCTTCATAGAAAATCCCAAGGAATCCACAAAAATTTCCTAG
>NW_027703001.1:0-342 GCF_054177405.1 Leptonychotes weddellii | reverse complement strand
TGTGGGCCCGTGGTTCATCTGTGCTCACACCCACTGTCTTATCTGACTCTTGTTCTAATGGGTTCTCCACTCCTGGCTTCATACTGAATCTCTGTGGGAACCCTTGAGAGATGTAGGCGATGGAGTCCACCCAGATCAATTCAGTCATGATACATGGGGCTAGGACACTCCCACTAAATGTCAGAAGTTTCCCACGGGGTTTCTGACGTGCTGCTGGGGTTGAAATCCCCTGGGGTGGATCGTGAAAGGCACTGTGGGCCATGAGTATGAGGCTCATTTAGTCTATTTTGATGTATACTCTGTTTTACAACTTTACTCCCAGAGAATTCTTTTGTCCTGCCC
>NW_027703000.1:0-342 GCF_054177405.1 Leptonychotes weddellii | reverse complement strand
GACATGTGTGAGGGGACGCAGACAAGCTCCATGGAGGTGTCTCCACTGCAGGACTCCCCGGTCCAAACAACAGCATCCACCCATGTGACAAAAGCCCTGCGGGGCGGATTTGGGATGAAAACCCTCACATCAAAGCTGGGATTCTTAAATAACCTTAAAAATCATAATCACTTTCTGGGGAGATGCTGTGAGGGGGTCATGTATAGAGACACAAAACATAAGTGACACAGTTAAAAAGTTGCCTTATTTATCCATTCATCTGTTGATGGACATCTTGGCTTTTTCCATAGTTTGCCTATTGTGGACATTGCTACTATAAACATTGGGGTGCACGTACCCCTT
>NW_027702999.1:0-342 GCF_054177405.1 Leptonychotes weddellii | reverse complement strand
TCTACTACGTTTTTTAATATGCATATGCTTTGAACCAGCAACTGTACTTCTAGGCATCCACATAAGAGAAATACTTACATGGACAAAGAAGTAATTCTACATTACAATACGGTAAACTTAAAAACAAAGAAGTCCATCAGTAAGGGATGATTAGCAATACTATGCAATACTACACAAAGTTAAGAATGAGGTCGAAGCAGATCTACACATATTGACAAGACACGGGAAAACAAAGCAAATCTCAGGATAACATGTCGAATAGCAGTACATATAAATTTACATGCACAGAAATGAGTCCAGAAGGAGACCCCCCACCCCAAGCTGCTAATAGGGACCTTCCAC
>NW_027702998.1:0-342 GCF_054177405.1 Leptonychotes weddellii | reverse complement strand
AGTAGTATATTTGCAGTATTGTGCAAGCATCACCATAATCTTTAGAACATTTTCATGACTCTCAAAAGAAACACCATCCTAATTAGCCATCACTGTTCATTCCCTTCCCTCATACCCTTTCTCAGCTCTAGAGAATCACTAATCTACTTTGTCTCTTTGCCTATTCTGGACATTTCATGTAAATATAATGCATAATAGGATGTCTTCTATGACTGGCTTTTTTCACTTAGTATAATATTTTTAAGTTGTAACACTGTATCCAGGTTGTAGATGTCTCAATACTCCATCTTTTTTCTTTTGCTGATTGTTAGTTCTGTTGTATGGGTGTACATTTTGTTATTT
>NW_027702997.1:0-342 GCF_054177405.1 Leptonychotes weddellii | reverse complement strand
GGACCTGGATTCCTTCTCTTTTTTAAAAAAATACAAAAAAAAGTTATCAGCAGAAATCAGTATTTATATAGGTCTTACACAGAATTGGTTAATATTGATGTCATTTTCTTAAAGGTTGATAATATGTAATAAAAAAAGAAAAAACATAATAAAGTAGAATTCCTGTTTGTATGGTCCTCTAGTCCTTCTCTTCCCACCCAAAAGTCAACCTCTCTGCTATCATTCACTGGGTGAATGTATCTCAAATAATTTTTTTTACCATTTAATAATATACATATCTATAAGTAATATGTTGTATGTTACCTTCTAAAACTTGCTTTTTAAATCCCTACTATGTTTTTG
>NW_027702996.1:0-342 GCF_054177405.1 Leptonychotes weddellii | reverse complement strand
GTGATTAAACTTGGCTTCTTACACAGCACCCAGAGCAGGAGAGAAGACAAGCCACACACCGAACAAGATAACAGAAGGTACAGGAAGTGAACGAACCAAACTCAGTCAGTCTGTGGGCGTGTGGTTGAGCTAAGGCCTCGGTCTGGTCCGGGTCAGCTCTCCGCACTCGGCTTCTGATGTTCTAGCGGTGAAGGCTCTCGGTTCTGTTCGGAGATCCCGGAGATCAATGGGACAGAGCCTTCCGTGGCAATTGCCTTTTTTGAGTGGTCAGACAGAGGGGCCAGGTCTGAAGAGTCTGACAGTTTGCTGCCAAAATCCTTCCCTTTTTAAAGGGATTTACTC
>NW_027702995.1:0-342 GCF_054177405.1 Leptonychotes weddellii | reverse complement strand
TTGGTCAGTAATTCTTTTTTCTGGTGGAGTCTTTGTCTGGTTTTAGGATCAAGGTAATGCTGGCCTCATAAAAAGAGTATGGAAATTTTCCTTCCATTTTTATTTTCTGGAGCAGTTTCAGAAGAATAGGTATTAATTCTTCTTTAAATGTTGGGTATAATTCCCCTGGGAAGCCATCTGGCCTGGAGTCTTGTTTTTTGGGAGATTTTTGATGACTGCTTCAATTTCCTTGCTGGTTATGCATCTGTTCAGGTTTTCTATTTCTTCCTGTTTCAGTTTTGGTAGTTGATACATCTCTAGGAATGCATCCATTTCTTCCAGATTGTCTAATTTGTTGGCATA
>NW_027702994.1:0-342 GCF_054177405.1 Leptonychotes weddellii | reverse complement strand
GGGTGGGAGGATGGGTTGGCCTGGTGGTGGGTATTGAGGAGGGCACGTTCTGCATGGAGCACTGGGTGTTATGCACAAACAATGAATCATGGAACACTTCATCTAGAACTAATGATGTAATGTATGGGGATTAACATAAGAATAAAAAAAATACAAAAAAAAATACAATAAACCTCCAAAACAGTTCCAAGATAGCTGTAATTGTAAATGTTCCCCCAAATCTGCACGGCACAAACCACCCAGACTCCTGCAAAGAAGCTCCCTTCCAGAAGAAAATATTCCTCTTGGAAACCCCTAACTCCTCACTCCTTTTATCCTCACTTGGATTCCCAAACACCCTTC
>NW_027702993.1:0-6255 GCF_054177405.1 Leptonychotes weddellii | reverse complement strand
AAGATAGTAGGAAGGGAGAAATGAAGGGGGGGAAATTGGAGGGGGAGACGAACCATGAGAGACTATGGACTCTGAGAAACAAACTGAGGGTTCTAGAGGGGAGGGGGTGGGGGGATGGGTTAGCCTGGTGTTGGGTATTAAAGAGGGCATGTACTGAATGGAGCACTGGGTGTTATATGCAAACAATGAATCATGGAACACTACATCAAAAACTAATGATGTAATGTATGGTGATTAACATAACATAATAAAAAAAAGAAAAAAATTGATATCATTGTGTTACAAGCAAAATCAGCCATTGGTGATTTTTTTAAATACATGATTCTTCTCCTTTCCATCCTGGTCCCCATCTTTGTGATTAGCATTACCTTGGAGAAATTACAAGCTGAGCCCAGGAGACATTATGGGGCCAAATCTTGCCCATGACAATGTTTCTAAGAGCAATAGACTTCATTCAAATTCAACATCACCAAATGGACGATTTTAAGTTTATTTGCTTAAGCAATGAATGAATAATGAGGCAGGGTGGGCTGCATTGCTCTCTTTTTCTTTTTTCTTTCCTCTTTGTCATGAACCGTACATTCCAATTTTCCAGTTTGTGCTTCAGTTAAAATCACATCAGCCTACTTAGATACTTCAGGCTCTCTAAAAACCATCTGCTATTTCCCCCCTTTCATACTCCTGTGGTGACTCACACCCATCCTGCAGAGACACGATAGATTTGTATCTCCCATAAAGCTTTGCTCATAGTAGATGCTCACTAAATGTTTGTAAACTGTGTCTATGAAGAGAGAATGTTCTTTGTACTCCCCTCCTTTTCAAAAAAAGGATTTCTCAAATCCTAGATGCATGTTTGGCATGTTTAGAGACAAATATAATTTCAAAATTAATAATATTTTTGAAATCTGTCTGAGGAATGTACTGAGTCACACATGTAAGTTGGTGCCTAATCCTGACCCTGTTGAGCCCTAACCCTGGCCTTGTGACTGGTAAGCATGAGACACTGATCACATGGACAATGAGGCAAACAAAGGAGTTGGACCTGTATGAATCCATTTACACTGTGACTTATGTATGGCTCACCTGTGAGCGAGCAAGTAGTTCAATGGTGCGTGAGTGAAGTAAGCACATACCAGAGCAGTGGAAGACAAAGTCCAAAAAGTGAGATAAGGGAAGATTGTAGAGGGTCAAGGATGCTAGCCTAAGTGTGAATTCCATTCTGTAGAAATCAGAGAGCCTTCCAAGTTTTTCAACAGTGACAACAATGTTCATGGAGGTCATTCCTATAATCATCAAGCATATATTTAGGTAAAATGGTACAACTATTTTGAAAACATTTTGGTAGTTTCTTACAAAGTTAAACATATACTTACCATGCAACCATTATTCCTAGGTATTTGCTCCAAAGAAATAAAAATGTACTTCCTCAAAACAAAACAAGACAAAACAAAACAAAAAAACCTTGTACAGGAATGTCCATAGGAGCTTTATTCCAACAAGCTGGAAACAACTCAAGTATCCATCAATTGATGAATGGGTAACCAAATTGATGAAAGGGTAATCCTCACAATGAGACACCACATAGCAATAAAAACACGATGGATTCACACAGCATGGATGAATTCCAAAAATATTATACCACGTAAAAAAATCCAGACAAAAGACTATAAATGGTATGAATTCCTTTATAGGAAACTCCAGAAAAAAACAAATCTACTGTATAGGGACAAAAAGCAGATCAAAGGTTGCCTGACGCCAGGGGTGAGGAGGGAGTTGGCACAGCACAAAAGCACAAGGGAACTTTGGGGGTGATGGAATTGTTCTATATCTTGGTTGTAGTTGTGGTTATCCAAGTGTATACATTTGTCAAAATTCATTGAACAGTACATGTAAAATGGATGCATTTTAATGTATGTAAATTATACCCCAATAAAGTTGATTGGTGGGGAAAGACTATATTTGGGTACAGCTCCACACAAGGCAAAGAGGAGACAGAAGAGACTTTCCTAAAGTGCTTGTCACCTAGAATGAAGATGAGGTGAAATCCCATAACACAGACCCTATACTGAAAAACAATGGTTGTCAGTGTGGATATGAAGAATAGAAGAGCAGAGTGTGTGTGCATGCGTGTGCATGTGCGTGTGCATGTGTGTGTGTGAAGGGATCACTATGGCCTGGAATTAATTAATAACATGTCAATTTTGCTGAAGATCTTGTTTATCTCACTCTTCCATCAAGACCTGCTTCCATTGCCACTTCCTCCCTAAATACATGCTGGACTAGCTACCCACAGCAACTATTTCTTCTTTCCCTCCTTTGAAGTCTTCTAGTAAGTTCTGTGTGTTTAATTTGTTTGGCGATAACCGTGGCCTTCTTTTTCTTGAACTGCTATTCAAATTGCTTATCACTACTTAATTTTAAATGTGGTCATGCCTCATCTCATCATCTATAACAAGTTCCTTAAGAGAGCACTGTATCCTGGATCTCTAACAGTTCCTTAACTATAGCAGCTGGGCAGTTTTTGTAGGTGTTCTTGATTCATCCAGATTTTCAGTTCCTAAAACTGGACTATGTTAACAACTGGGGGTAAGAAAGAGACATCCATGCCTCATTATGTTTGTACTTTGGGACTAAGGAAGGAGACACTGGAGTTTGTGAACCCCTTGGTAATTCATCTCCACTTCTACTTTCATGGACAGGCTATAATTTCTATCACAATGCCAAGACCCTTTTCAGACAGTGTCCTCTCTCAGGCAAATTGAAATTGACTTGATATATTTACCCAATAATTTTGTATCCCATTGATGTGTTTTTCAATCAGGAATTCCAGCCAGGATAGTCACATTTGTATGCGAAGCCTGCCAACTCTGGCCGGAAACCAGGTCTCTGTTCAAGATACACCTTGACAAGTGGATTAGATGTTCTAGTGAAAGGCAGATAAATGTCACTCATGTCACTATAAATAAGAGTCTGGGTCTGCTTATCAGCTTGTAGGGTTGAGGTCTTACCTTCAACACTTCTGAGTGCTTTACACTTTATTATCCTTTAAACAAGGTCTTTTCTATCCAGCTTCCCCCATTTATACCCCCAAAGGGAATTATTACTGTTCAACTCTTTGAAATATGTGCCTTCTGTCAACTCCCTGTCTTTTGCTTTAAGAGACAATACAACCTGTGGTTAAACAGAAATCCTCCAGAATTTTCTCAGATGTCATATTAGGAATTGAAATGTAGTAGGACCCTTTCATAGTGCTGGATCTAGGACATCTTATACCGGCTTTACAAGTGAATAATGTTCTAGCAGCCTTTGACTATTTGGGGTTACATTTTAGAGCGTGGGATTTGTCATCTAAATCCATGTAATAACAAGTATGGATTTAGATTCATGGTTTTGGTCAAATCCCGTTCTTGGCAACCTAAGGACATGCAGCCAAACCTTGCTAAAACATCAGTAGCAGCCTGTACACACGTACACATTTGAGCATCATTTCTCTGCACTTCTGAGGGATACAAAGCCTGCAAGATGCCTTGTAAGAAAAAGGGGGGGTTTCCATGGTTAGAGATATTTAGAGATGGGGCATACAAAAAGGCTCTAAAAGGTCACAGAAATGTGGTCTGCCTAGCTCAGTTTAACCCAATGCCCCCAGAGTTATTTGACCATAGATCCTCTTTCTCACACACTTTGGGGTACACTACTCATTGTTATATCTCTTTGGCTAACTTAAGGTATGAGCATATACTGAGAAAGTTTCACAGTTAAATAATCTTTATGAATAAATTTAGCAATGTGTACATATTAAGGCCTTAAAAATATATCTTTTGGTTATCTACATTCCTGTATTACTTTTTTGTACCTTTATTTCTGAGCAAAATTTCCCATGTTCAATGAAGATAGGACTGCATATAAACAAAGATGTTTGTGTGTTTGTTCACCAAGGTCATGCTCATTTGTAACTGTGAATTATATGTGGTGATAATGATTGCAGAGTGTTTTAGGTAGCAAGGAGCATTTGAGACATCTGAATATATAAAAATCTTGGAAATGTGAAAAACAAGTTTTACATTTGTTCTAAGAGCAGAAACATGTAGACTCCATTTCCATTTTATGCTCTAAGACACCGATTCTCAAAGCTTTTGGTCTCAGGACTCCTTTTTGTTCTTAAAAATTATTGAGCACCTCAAGGAGCTTTTGTTTAGGTACCTTTTATCTATCAATGTTTACTGTGTTACAAATCAACCTTGAGAACATTCTAAAATACTAATTTATCAATTCACTTAAGAGTAGCAAGAAACGCATGCATGTTAACATATTTTATGAAAACAACTCCATTTCCCCAACAAAAGAAATTTAGTAAGAAGAATGGCATTTTCCATTTTTTGCAATCCTTCAATGTCTGGCTTCATAGAGGACAACTAACTTGCTGCCACATCTGCTCCTGATTTTCAATCTGTTAAGATCACATCTGATTGCCTCTGAAAAATTCTACTCTACACTTGGAGAATGAGAGCGAAGACGGAAAATCACATCTGAATATTATTGTGAAAATAGTTTTGATTTCATGGCCCCTCCCCAAAAGGGTCTCTGGGACTCTAGGGATCTCTGGGCCACATTTTGAGAACTATTGTTCTAAGAATTCAATTCAATAAATATATTTATTTTGAATCTACTGGATGCCCACTTCAAGGTAAATGAAAAGACACAAACTGGCCTCCAGGGAACTTACAGTGCCTCCTTCCACACCTCCTTATTTTCAATCAAATTTTACTGTTATTTCACTTCCTCCCTATCACCTGACAACCCCATTAGATAACGAGATCTCTGTCTTTTCTAAATGTCTGTAGCAATTATTGTCGGTGCAGTCCATTTGGAATTTTAATCATACACTGTGGTATGAGACTTGTTTGTTGTTGGTCAAACTGTGACTCATTTTATTATTTCATATTTTAAAAATATTTTATATACTTATATATTTGAGAGAGAGAGAGCGTGAGTGGGGATAGGAGCAGAGGGAGAGGGACAAGCAGACTCAACCCACACCAGGCTCGATCCCATGACCCTGAAATCATGACCTGAGCCAAAATCAAGAGTTGGATGCTTAATGGACTGAGCCACCCAGGCACCCCTTATTATTTTATATTTTGTGGCTGTATCTTATCCTTGCTACTGATGGTAGGCTCTTTGAGAGAAATAATTTATTTTGCTTATGATGCCCAACATACATAGCAAAGACTGTGGGCCTTAAATATATATTTAACAATTTGATTTGCAACTTTATTAAAGAGTGTGACAGAGATAATGCTATGTTTTCACCAATCCTGTTTCCTTTTCCTATCCTTGGGCATTCAGGAAGATTGTATTTCCTTATCTCCTCTGCAGTTGAGTTGGGATTAAATGACTGGGTTTTGATCAAATAGACCAAAGTGGAAATAAATAAGCCACAACCAAGCCTGGCTTTTAAAAATTTTAACACCCAAGATTGCCCTCCTGTTAGGTCTTTCCCTCTGGTAGCAATGCTGCTGGTCATGTGTTGAGCTGGCGGAATTACAGGAAGAAAGCAGCTGGATCCCTGAGTCACCATATGGAGGATATCTCTGGGGTAGAGCCCAACCCCACATATGGCAAGCTAATGAGATTTCAGGCATTATTTATTACCACAGTAAAGCCTATCTTATCCTGATAGATTAAGGAGAATGTTCACTAATGAAACAGGAAAGAGGATTAATGAAATGGAAGATGGAATACCATGTTGGAAGTCAAGGGAGTGCTATGGAAGATGAGAGTAGGCAGGAGCCAGTTTGGGCTCACATTCTGGGAGATATCCATGGAGAAGAGGAAAGAGAATAAGTAGAATTTGAATTGGCAGAAAGGTGGTGGGAAGACTAGCAGCATATACTCAATAAGGTGGGAGTGAGTAGGAAATACAAGGGAGAGAGAAGGAAGGCAGCCTGACATCAGGAAGTTAACACTAGGTGGGGGATGGCAAAATGAAGCTCTACTAGATTATTAAATTGTCCAAAATCTTTTTTTTAAATTTTATTATGTTATGTTAGTCACCATACAATACATCATTGGTTTTTGATGTGGTGATCCACGATCCATTGTTTTCATATAACACCCAGTGCTCCATGCAGTACGTGCCCTCCTTAATACCCATCACTGGGCTAACCAATCCCCCATCCCGCCTCCCCTCTAAAACCCTGTTTGTTTCTCAGAGTCCATAGTCTCTCATGGTTCATCTCTCCCTCCAATTCCCCC
>NW_027702992.1:0-342 GCF_054177405.1 Leptonychotes weddellii | reverse complement strand
AGGTCATGATCCTGGAGTCCCGGGATCGAGTCCCGCATCGGGCTCCCTGCTCGGCGGGGAGTCTGCTTCTCCCTCTGACCCTCCTCCCTCTCATGCTCTCTGTCTCTCATTCTCTCTGTCTCAAATAAATAAATAAAATCTTTAAAAAAAAAAAAAAGAAATTTTCCACTTCGCTGAGGGATGAATTTGAACCTCACACATGGTGAGGTTGATGTGTGGGTGCAAGTCACTTAGTGGGCAAGTCAGGCTGGCCGACTGCCCAGGGTCTGCCTCTTAGTGAGGTGTCGTTGGCTGCTACTCTTCCCATCTTCGGCAGTGACTTTTGTGAAGTGGTAGAACTTT
>NW_027702991.1:0-342 GCF_054177405.1 Leptonychotes weddellii | reverse complement strand
TCAGTTTTGAAATCTAGCAAGGGAAAGCGCACACACAATGGAAGATTCCAGAACAGGAAAAAGAACGTTAGTAATGAAATCTACATAAAGTCCATGGGTGACTTAATAACATTGTCCCAATGTGAACATTTCTGTTTTTTTTGTTTTTTGTTTTTTTTAAAGATTTTATTTATTTATTTGAGAGAGAGAGAATGAGAGACAGAGAGCACGAGAGGGAAGAGGGCAGAGGGAGAAGCAGACCCCCTGCTGAGCAGGGAGCCCGATGTGGGACTCGATCCCGGGACTCCAGGATCATGACCTGAGCCGAAGGCAGTCGCTTAACCAACTGAGCCACCCAGGCGC
>NW_027702990.1:0-342 GCF_054177405.1 Leptonychotes weddellii | reverse complement strand
ATATAGAAAATGGGAATTTCCTATATTATTAACAACTTATACCTCTAGACTGATACAGAGTCCACATATTTGACATCTTTCTCATTTGAGAGGAACTCATGAATAGTATCAACTATACATTAGATCACCTCGATCATGAATACTGAATTGTCAGTTTGTTTCTTTTCAGTGTTTGCCTTATAATATGGATCAAATGTGCTTTATCTTCAAATTAATACTTGCATTTGGAAATAAAATTGTAATTGCTTACCCTACAATTCAGGTTTAATAAATTGTTAATGGTCACTATACGGAACAGACTTCATTTAAAAAATCATTTTTTTATTTCAGTTCATGATCAGT
>NW_027702989.1:0-342 GCF_054177405.1 Leptonychotes weddellii | reverse complement strand
TCAACTGATACCACAGAAATACAAAGAATCAGAAAACTACTATAAACAAACACATGCAAATTAAATAACTTACAGGAAATGGATAATTCCTAGAAACCTACAACTTAACAAGACTGAATCAGATAGATAGATGATAGATTATAATAGATAGATGATAGATAGATGATAGATATTGGTGTATATATAGTCATACATATACTACATATATAATAATAGTAACTAATGAACAATCTGAAAGAGAAATTAAGAAAGCAATCCCATTTATAATAGTATCAAAGACAATAAAATGTTTAGGAATAAATTTAACTAAGGAGATGAAAGACCTATACACTGAAAACTATA
>NW_027702988.1:0-342 GCF_054177405.1 Leptonychotes weddellii | reverse complement strand
TGCAAAGCATTAGAGTTAACACTGAGCAATTAAGTGCTTCACATGCACAAAATTACAATTGTAAATGCATTCAGTATATTATTTAGTGATTAAAATATATCTTTGTAGGAGGGCGGAGCAAGATGGCGGAGGAGTAGGAGACCCGGATTTCGTCTCCTCTCAGGAATTCAGCTGGATAGGGATCAAACCATTCTGAACAACTACAAACTCAACAGGAGATCGAAGAAAAGAAGAGCAACAACTCTCTCATCAGAAAAGCGACCACTTTCTGGAAGGTAGGACGTGCGGAGAAGTGAATCCGAGGCGATATTCGGGAGGATAGACGGCGGGGGAGGGGCCTCC
>NW_027702987.1:0-342 GCF_054177405.1 Leptonychotes weddellii | reverse complement strand
TAAATAAATAAATAAATAAATAAATAAATAAATAAATAAATCTTAAAAAAAAATAATCCCAGGGGCGCCTGGGTGGCTCGGTCGGTTAGGTGTCTGCCTTCGGCTCAGGTTATGATCCCGGGATCCTGGGATCGAGCCCCGCATCAGGCTCCCTGCTCACCGGGAAGCCTGCTTCTCCCTCTCCCTCTGCCCGTCCCCCTGCTTGTGGTCTCTCTGTCTCAAATAAATAAATAAAATCTTTAAAAAAAAAAAAATCCCAGACGTGAGCCTTCCCCAGGGAGCACTTACACCCGAGGACCCCCCGGATCAGCGGAGCTGCAGGGACGTCGGGAACACTCAGCC
>NW_027702986.1:0-342 GCF_054177405.1 Leptonychotes weddellii | reverse complement strand
TTAAAATTGGTGAAAGACTTGAACAGGTGCTCCACAAAAGAATATATCTAAATGACCGACTCACATGAAAAGGTTCTTGTTAGGTAAATGTAAATTAAAAACACAGTGAGATGCTAGACCAAAAATATCAAGTGCTGGCAAGTCTATTGAACAACTGGAGTTCTCACACGCTGCTGGCAAGAATACAAATTGATTCAAGAACTTCGGGAAACTGGCAGTATCTACTAAGGCTAACCATATGCCCACTTCCTGACCCAGCAATTCTACTCCTTGGTATATAGCCTACAAAGATGAGTGCCTATGAATGCCAAATGATATGTAAAGGAGTGTTCATAGTGCCTC
>NW_027702985.1:0-342 GCF_054177405.1 Leptonychotes weddellii | reverse complement strand
TTTTTAACATATAATGTATTATTTGTTTCAGAGGTACAGGTCTGTGATTCATTAGTCTTACACAATTCACAGTGCTCAGAAAGAGCCAAGATGTTCATCAACAGATGAATGGATAAAGAAGATGTGGTATATATATACAATGGAATATTATGCATCTCTTTGTTTTAAAAACAAATTCTTCAGATGAAAGATGGAACTGTGTTCCCTACACTGGGCTGTTCCTCCACATGCTGATAGGCAACCCTCACGTAAATGGCTCCCAAGAATAAGGGTTCCTGAGCGGGACCTAGTTCCTTATTGAGAATGCCCTGGCCGGTACCCCAGACACAGTAAGAAATGGTG
>NW_027702984.1:0-342 GCF_054177405.1 Leptonychotes weddellii | reverse complement strand
GTCAACTCACAGATCTCTTTTCCAATGTGCGCAAAATAAAATCGCTATTTTTTTCATGTAAATCTTCCTTTTGGTAATTTTCTAAGGTCCCACAAATATCCTCATTTTAATGCATGTATGTCAACATTCAACGTTAATAACATCTGTCATTCTGGGGAAAGAGTGAGTGTATTGCAGTAGATCGGCAACTTAGAGTGGCCTGAATTCACTGGCAACTTCCAGGCACTGGTTTCAGTGAGACACTTTGGAGGGTTGTGGGCTGAAAAATTCACTGGAGCAAGAGATGGAAAGTGTGGGTCACACCGACCATCTGTGGGCCTTTGGGGAATCTCTTAATTTACT
>NW_027702983.1:0-342 GCF_054177405.1 Leptonychotes weddellii | reverse complement strand
GGGTTCTAGAGGGGAGGGGGGTGGGGGGATGGGTTAGCCTGGTGATGGGTATTGAGGAGTGCACGTTCTGCATGGAGCACTGGGTGTTATGCACAAGCAATGAATCATGGAACACTTCATCTAAAACTAATGATGTAATGTATGTGATTAACGTAACAATAAAAAATTTTTAAAAAACCACTTTTTCGGGGGGTATAAGCACCACTTGTGTTTCTCCCCATTGGGGCTAAATTTCTGACTAAAAGATATTTTCAAAGGTCGGTTGACTTAGATTGTTTTTTGCCCTGCAACACTGAGCAACACTGATTAACAAGGAGAAATCTGTTAATTTTCAGGGAATTG
>NW_027702982.1:0-6255 GCF_054177405.1 Leptonychotes weddellii | reverse complement strand
ATGATCCTGGAGTCCCTGGATCGAGTCCCGCATCGGGCTCCCTGCTCGGCAGGGAGTCTGCTTCTCCCTCTGACCCTCCCCCCTCTCATGTGCTTGCTCTCTCTCATTCTCTCTCTCTCAAATAAATAAATAAAATCTTAAAAAAAAAAAACAACCAGAAGAAAAGGGAGATATTAGATATAAAGGAAGATATATTTGACAGCAGATTTCCCATTGAAAAATTATGTAAGCCAAAAGATAGTGGAGAAACATCTTCAAAGCATTCTTTTTATTCTTATGTTAATCCCCATACGTTACATCATTAGTTTTAGATGAAGTGTTCCATGATTCATTGTTTGTGCATAACACCCAGTGCTCCATGCAGAATGTGCCCTCCTCAATACCCACCACCAAGCTAACCCATCCTCCCACCCCCCTCCCCTCTAGAACCCTCGTCAAAGCATTTTTAAATGAGATAATATAACAATCCTAAATGTTTATTCACCCAATAAGAGAGCTTTAAAATACATGACACAAAAACTCATAAAATAGTAAGGATGGAGAGACAAGTCCACAGCTATAGTTTCAGATTTCAACACTCCTCTTTCAATAACTGGTAAGACAAGTAGGCAGAACATCACTAAGTATGTAGAAGACTGAACGGCATTATAAAACAATCTGAGTTAACTGACATTTATAGAACACTCCATCCCAAAACAGCAGGATACACATTCTTTTCAAATGCAAAGGGAACACTTACCAAGATGCATCATAACCTGGGCTATAAATTGTCTCAGTAAATTTAAAATTAGTCAAGTCATACAAAATGTGTTCTTACTGGAATTATATTGATAATAACAAAATGATGTCTGGAAAAGCCCAAATATTTGGAAACAAAAGGATACACTTGTGAATAACATGTTATCAAAGAAGAAGTAAAAGGAAAATGAGAGACGATTCTAAACTGAATGAACCTGAAAGCACAACATACAGAATTTGTGGATGCAGCCAAAACAGTGCTTAGGGGGAAATTTATAGCACTAAAATGCTTATATTAGGACAGAAGAGAAGTTTCAACTCAGTTATCTTAAAAATTAGAACAAGAAGAACGAGGGAAACCCAAAGCAACCAGAAGAAAGGAAAAAGTAAAGAACAGAGCAGAAATCAAAAATAGAAAATGGAAAACTAGGAGAAAACCAATAAAACCGAAAGCTGGTTCTTTGGAAAATCAGTAAAATTTATAAACTCTTAGCCATACAGTCAGTCAAGAAAAAAGAGAGAGTACACAAATTACCAATATCAAGACTGAGAGATGGGGCGCTAGGCTGGCTCAGTTGGAAGAGCATGTGACTGTTGATCTCAGGATCATGACGTTAAGCCCCACCTTGGGTGTGTAGAGTTTACTAAATAAATAAATAAATAAATAAATAAACTTAAAAAAAAAAGAACGAGAGGTAACATCCCTATGGTTTCCACAGATACTAAAAAGATTATAAGGAAACTATGAAAAATGTTATACCTATAAACTCAACAACTTAGATGAAATGCACAAATTCTTCAGAAGACACGGGCTACTAAAGCTCACTCCAGAAGAAGTCAATAGCCTGATTATTTCTATATTTATTAAAGAAATTGAATTTGTAGTTTCAAAAGCCTCCCACAAACAACAGTCCAGGCCCAGATGACTTCACTGAGGAACTCTACCAAACACTGAAGAAAGAAATGCTAACAATTCTACACCAATTCTTCCAGAAAATTGGAGAGAGAGTGATGCTTCCCAATCAATCCTTAAAACCAGCATTACTGTGATACTAAAACCAAATAAAGAAAACTTGAGGCCAATACCCTCATGAACACAGAATTATTATAAAGCTACAAAAATCATTCACTGTAGTATTGGCATCAAGATAGACAAGTAGATGGGGTGCCTAGCTAGCTCAGTCAGAAGAGCATGCAACTCTTGATCTTGGGGTCATGAGTTTGAGCCCCACATTGGGTGTAGAGATTACTAAAAATAAATAAACTTAAACAAAAGATAGACAAATAGATCAATGAAAAAGAATACATTTCAGAAACAATACCATACATATGGTCAATTGATTTCTTTAAAAAAAAAAGTGAAGGCAATTTCATGAGGAAAGAAGCCTGCAACAATAGTGGTGGATCGATTGGAAAATTAGGAAGCAAACCAGTGGAACAGAATAAAAAATCCAGAACAGTTCCTTCCACCACAAGCCAAAATTAATTCCACATGGATCAGATATTTAACTAATGAAACTGTGCAAGTATGAGAAGCAATCATGTCTGGATTCTTTTGTAATCTGGAAATGGGGAAAACCTTCCCAACTATAATTCAAAATACAGAAACAAAAAGAGAAAAAAATGACAATGATCATATTGTACAAAAAGAAACTTGTGTATGGAAGTGTGTGTGCACACACTATTTTGCAACTTATAATACAAAGAATCACCCCTAATGTATATAGAGAACTTCTAAAATTTTACAACAAGCAACTTTATAGAATTATGGGCAATAAATATGAGAAGATAATTTATAGAAAGTGAAATAGAAATATCTCCTAAATATATAAGAGTTTGTTCAATCACCCTCACATGAAAGGATATGCCATTTAAAACTACATTGGGACACAACTTCTCACGTATCTGCTTGGCCAAAAATCCAAAAGTTTGACAACACAGTCTGTTGGAGGAGCTTTGGGAAAACTGATACTTCCATATTTTGTATGTAGAAATTCAAAATCACGTAAGTCATAAGGAAGTGGATTTGGCAATATTTAGCAAAATTACATGTTACGTATACATATATACATTACCCTGTGACCTAACAATCTTACTTCTAGAAACTTATCCCAAAGATATACTAACATAAGTGCAAGATGATTTATGGTTAGGCTCTTGATTACAACACTATGTGTCAGAATAAAAGACAAGCTGCTAAATAAATTATGGTAGAGTCCCACAATGGAGTACTATAACTTTAAAAAGGCATGAGAAGAAGTCAGCACTTTGCTTCAGCATGACCCACAGGGTATCATTAAACAAGAAGCAGAGCACACCATCTTTTATGTTAAGAAGAGTGGGAAACACAAGCATATCCATATTTGGTTATATTCTTTTAAAAGAGGAATAAAAGTGAAGAGGATCATAGGGGAAGGGAGGGAAAACTGAATGGGAAGAAATCAGAGAGGGAGACAAACCATGAGAAACTCTTGACTCTGGGAAACAAACTGAGGGTTGCGGAAAGGGAGGTGGGTGGGGGGATGATGTAACTGGGTGATGGGCATTAAGGAAGGCCCGTGATGTGATGAGCACTGGGTGTTACATGCAACTAATGAATCATTGAACACTACATCAAAAGCTAATGATGTACTATATGTCGGCTAATTGAATTTAAATAAATAAAAAATCGGAAAAAAAATTTACCTATCAGGGAAGAAGGCAACAGGGTAGAAGGGACAGGGATGAAAGTTAGACTTCTCTGACTGTCCTTTGCCTGAGGTTTTGATTCTACAAACATATGCACATTTTAAATAATTAATAAATTAAAAATTAAAAAATGCATTAATATCTAGACTACGAAATCTAAAATTTAACTAATTAATCTAACCATGTATTGATGGCTTACCCAGATAAAGAGAAATTATTTCAAGAGACTTTGAAACATAGGGTTTTAGCTTAGATTCACCAAGCAGATCTGAGACAAATATTTGAGTGCCAGGAACCCCAGTAGGGAAGGGGTGAAGTCAGACAGTTAGTGAAGGGTGTGTCATCAAGCCTACCACCACTGTGGGCAAATGGATCTTAATCAGATGAGAAACTATGGGAAATGATACAGAACATGTATCAGATGTATCCCTCTTGAAAGGAAAGAAGTTTGGGCTAATTACATACCAACTCACTCTCAGTCATTGACTGAGAGCTGTTCTCAGAGGGTGTTAGATGCCACGTATTTTCAGTGTTCCACGTGCACAGACAACCTTCCATACAAGCAACCTTCTGAAAAAGCTTTCAGGAGAAAACATTCATATACAGGCATTTGGAAGTAGTCCTGAGTGCACTGGAGTGGTCAAGCTCAAGGAATCTGGGTGTGCCTTGGAGAGTGTACGTTATACATAATAATTTGTATCTATATCCCCAATGAAACGTATCCTAAGAACGAGAAGCATGAAGAAATCCCAAAACTCTATTCAATAATTTGGTAATAATATTTGGTGTTGGTGTTTATAAGTATTATATATGTGTTGTAGGTTAAAGCAAATAAATGTGTTGATGTCCTTAGGAACTGGTATTTGAGGATGAGAGAAAGATACAGAGCAGAAACAAAGACGTTAAGTTTAACAACTGCATTCTTTTTTCTTTTTTTTTTTAAGATTTTATTTATTTATTTGAGAGAGAGCAAGAGAGCACACGTGTGCACTCAAGCAGGGGGGAGGGGTAGAGGGAGAAACAGACTCCCGGCCAAGCAAGAAGCCTGATGCAGGACTCGATCCCAGGACCCTGGGATCATGACCTGACCTGAAGGCAGGCACTTAACCAAATGAGCCACCCAAGTGCCCTAAAAACTGCATTCTTAAGATTGGATTATAACTATCAGTATTAACCTGTTTAATTGTCTCCCTCCTTAAAAAATACTTACTTCATAGCCCTGTCTGTCGCCCAAAAAGGACCTGGAAGCAGTGACAACCTAGTAGTAACGAGCACCACTAAAACACAGATTATAGTCTCTTAATAGCACTTCCACAAAAAACAACCAGGGCTGCACAGGGCAATGACAGATTCTGGATCTTGGACAGGAAATGTGCAAAATGAGCATGGACTATTTCGTTGTGTGAAAAGCAAGGAAGCTATCGATGTTTACTGAAATTATATAAAAAAACTCAGGAACTAATTTCAAGGAGGCTCCCACTGGCTAAAGATGAGATGATTTGAGCATTAAAAAGTATAAAAATAAAAATAGATTGACATTGGGCGCCTGGGTGGCTTAGTCGGTTGGGCGACTGCCTTTGGCTCAGGTCATGATCCTGGAGTCCCTGGATCGAGTCCCGCATCGGGCTCCCTGCTCGGCGGGGAGTCTGTTTCTCCCTCTGACCCGCCACCCTCTCATGTGCTCTCTCTCATTCTCTCTCTCTCAAATAAATAAATAAAATCTTTAAAAAAAAAAAAAGATTGACATCTATCAATCCATGTTAAAAACCGTAATTTTATAATGATACAAAAATAAAAGAAACTTCATTGGTCACCTCTGGGGGCTACTAAGGCACAACTCATTGTTCTAAAATCTAAAGGAGAGTAAGCAAAGACATTTTTACCCTGCCTTTCCTTTATGAACTGTATGTCAAAATAACCAAAAATAGTTGGAAGGAAAAAATAATTTCAACTGATACAGACAGAAGGAATAGTAACATTAGTAGTCACCAGGGTATAACCCCTGGTGGAACGATGGGTCTAGACATTATTATCTACATTTGTTAAAGATTTGGGCTAAAGGCTGGTAGAGAACTTCATAGTAGATAGATCAAGCTGACAACACATAAAGCCAGTAGTCAATCGTAACACCATAAAAAGAAATAGCTAGATATTACATGCCTCCTAATGTAATGCATTAGGAAGTTGTTGGCAACACCTAGGAAGTATTCTTGGTGTTGATTATGAACACCATATGAAACACCATATGAAAATCATGAACCTGGTTCTCACCAACTAGATCCTTTAGATCCAGCTGCAGGCAATATAGGGGAAAGAGTATCATTTCAAATGATACAACAGGAATATATGCAAGAATATGGAAAATTCTGCAGGTTTTTCCGGCAGACTTGGGTTTTTTCAACAAATAAATATTAAGAAAAATAAGAGGAAAGGGAAACTCTTTTAGAAAAGGAGATGTAAAAGAAATAGCAAGGGGTGCCTGGCTAGCTCAGTCAGTAGAGCATTCAACTCTTGATCTCAAGGTCCTGAGTTCAAGCCCCACATTGGGCATGGAGCCTACTTAAAAAAAAAAAAAAAAAAGACATAGCAACAAAATGTAACTTATGGATCTTGTTTACATCCTTATTCAAACAAACCAATTATAAGATGATATCTGTGAGACAAGCAGGAAAATTTGAATACTGACAAGTATTAGATAATATTAAAAGAATTATTATTAAATTTTAAGTATGATAACAGTGGATCGTGGATCACCACATCAAAAACCAATGATGTATTGTATGGTGACTAACATAACATAATAAAATTAAAAAAGAAAAAAGAAAGAAA
>NW_027702981.1:0-342 GCF_054177405.1 Leptonychotes weddellii | reverse complement strand
GGTCTCTGGAGGGAAAAAGCAGAGGGGGTGGGAGGGGTGGGGAAGGAAGTGGGTCCCAGAAGGGCGTCCTGCAGAGGGATCCCGGGCTGGCCCTAGAGGGGGAGAACCCAGTCTTGGTTAATGACCAGCTGCTAGAGCTGCCGCCGTCACCTCCTCCCTTGTCGTTGCTTAAAAGGAAAAAAGCCAAACCGGAACGTGACATTTCCAGATGTGCCTGGTTTTCCAGACTCTAAGTTGGAGTAGGGGATGTGGTGTAGGGGGGGTGGACTGATAGGACAGGATAAGTTTCGGTCCTCCAGGTGCCTCAGAAAAAAATCTGACCCTGAACCACCTTGCGTTAGC
>NW_027702980.1:0-342 GCF_054177405.1 Leptonychotes weddellii | reverse complement strand
GAGCCCGATGCGGGACTCGATCCCGGGACTCCAGGACCATGACCTGAGCCGAAGGCAGTCGCTTAACCGACTGAGCCACCCAGGTGCCCAAAATCTTTATTTTTTTAAGTGTTTTATTTTTTAAAGATTTTATTTATTTATTTGAGAGAGAGAGAAAGCATGAGAGGGAACACAAACGGGGAGTGGGAGAGGGAGAAGCAGACTCCCCGCGGAGCAGGGAGCCCGATGCGGGACTCGATCCCGGGACTCCAGGATCATGACCTGAGCGGAAGGCAGACGCTTAACCAGCTGAGCCACCCAGGCTCCCGTGGGCAAATTTTTTAACTTGGAAGAGAGGTGTTG
>NW_027702979.1:0-342 GCF_054177405.1 Leptonychotes weddellii | reverse complement strand
TGTGTGTGTGTGTGTGTGTGTGTGTCCTCTTCTCTTTCTGGAGAATGGTCTCACAAATCATAAGATGCTCTGGAGGAATATAGTGCTATAACCAAAGTCATTCCAGAAAATCAGAATGGCATTTACTCACTCTTATTTGGGGACCCAAGTACATGTACACACACGTATACAAACTCCAAACACGCTTGGATGTTATACACACAAGTATCAGCTCTATACACCTACACAACTCTCATGCATCAGTAAGTCAGTAAATAAAAACATATATATGTATTTCAAAGAGATTTATACACTCCCCTGTTCATTACAGTATTATTAACAGTAGCCAAGGGCGCCTGGGTG
>NW_027702978.1:0-342 GCF_054177405.1 Leptonychotes weddellii | reverse complement strand
TTATGTGGTTATTTTGAAAGTCTCTTGCTCTTTTGTCATACTTTTATACCCTTTTTTTTCCTTATTAAATAAGTTGTTATATATTTTGGTGATTTAGTCATCTGAGGACTTTGTGAAATTTATTATGTTGGTTGCTCCATTTTCTTTCTGTTGTGTTTGCTCATAGTGCCTGGTTTCCCCATAT
The DNA here is from genome assembly GCF_054177405.1 of Leptonychotes weddellii. Classification (NCBI taxonomy): domain Eukaryota; kingdom Metazoa; phylum Chordata; class Mammalia; order Carnivora; family Phocidae; genus Leptonychotes; species Leptonychotes weddellii. The sequence continues at coordinate 158 of NW_027702978.1, read as the reverse complement.
GCTTCCTGATTTTTTTCTTAGTTGTGAACTGATGATCATTAGAACTTTATCTGGAAATTATTGAGGTTTTTGTTCAAGATATGTTTCTCTAGACAGACCTCATGACTTCATCCAGGCTCCTGAGTGCACGATTCAACTCAGGGCCACTTTATTATGAT
>NW_027702977.1:0-342 GCF_054177405.1 Leptonychotes weddellii | reverse complement strand
GTCTACACGGCACGGCTCTGCGTGTCCTCCATGAACTAGCATGCTTAGGGGTCCCAGCCGCCTATGGGGAGGGTAAGCCCAATACCGACCCCCCACCCCCTAATTATTCAAATACTTCTATACCACTGTGAAGGGACCTTGCAGATGAAGTCGTTCCTCCTCAATGAGCTAAGACACAGCACACAGGTGAGCGCTGTGGAGTCCTATCCGTGAGTTTTGGGTTTCTTTAAAGAATATTCCAGCACTAAGCTGGTGAGGGTTGCTCAGCTCTGTACCCTACAAGACCCTGAGCTTGGAGTTCTATCAATCACTTCTAGAGAATTCATGTATCTACTAAATAGG
>NW_027702976.1:0-342 GCF_054177405.1 Leptonychotes weddellii | reverse complement strand
CAGATATAATTGGATCGATGGCATTACTAAGAACCTTTTATTTTTCTGGTATGGATAGAATTGTTTCTGACTACACCCTGGGAAATGTATGGGGAAATGCATTAAATTAACATACACAATTCTGCTGCCAGACAATATGTTGTCTAACTAGACAGAGAAATTGCTGCAACTGTATTTCACACGTGTGAGAAAGGAGTGAACCCATTATGTACTCTGAAATTATGATGGGATTTTTCCCCCAAGACACACCAGTGGGGTAGAACACTCCAATTTTCACAAAAATAGAAAGATTATGCAGAAACTATCACTTTCCCCCCATTTCCATTCTTCTTGCAAACTACT
>NW_027702975.1:0-342 GCF_054177405.1 Leptonychotes weddellii | reverse complement strand
AAACGCTTAACCGACTGAGCCACCCAGGTGCCCCTAAAGAGGGAATTCAAATTGAATAATAACTCTGATTAGATGAAGTTCGCTGCCTAGAGTCATTGTCAGGAAAGTCATACAAAGATGTCTCGTGCAGAGGACTTGCTCAGTAAATGTCAGTCCTCCCTATTTTTAATTTTTGCAAATTATTAATAGTGTGATGCCTCATTGTGACAACCTGCCGTTTTTTTATCCAGAAGGATCAGCGAACTGACGGGTAGAAGACACACATAACAAAGGCCGGCATGTGCTCTGTAGCAATAGAAAATGACAGCTTCCTCCGTTTTAAAGAAAACTGCTTGAGTTTTT
>NW_027702974.1:0-342 GCF_054177405.1 Leptonychotes weddellii | reverse complement strand
CAACAAACAGTGTGGGGAAAACTGGACAGCCACATGCAAAAGAATGAAACCAGATCACTCTCTTTCACCATACACAAAAATGAACTCAAATGGATTAAAAACTTAAATGTGAGATCTGAAACCATCAAAATCCTAGAAGAGAACACAGGCAATAACTTCTCTGGCATTGGCCATAGCAACCTCTTTCTAGCTATGTCTCCTGAGGCAAGGGAAACAAAAGCAAAAATAAACTATCGGGACTACACCAAAATAAAAAGCTTCTGCACAGTGAAGGAAGCAATCAACAAAATGAAAAGACAACCTACTGAATGGAAGAAGTTATTTGCATATGACATATCCAAT
>NW_027702973.1:0-342 GCF_054177405.1 Leptonychotes weddellii | reverse complement strand
CCCTCCCACCCCACCCCCCACTCCAACAACACTCAGTTTGTTTCCTGCGATTAAGAATTCCTCATATCAGTGAGATCATATGTCATTACCAGATTTTATATCCCGTTCTTGGGAGTCACCTTTTCTGAGCTAGTAAATGTTTATATGTGTCAACATTTAAAACTTTGGAATATTTTTATTGTAACGTTATTTTAAACTTACAGAAACGTTGGGAAAGTAGTACATAGAGTATTGTGTACATTTTATGTAGATTCATCAATTGTATGCATTTTCCTCCATTTTATCTGTATCTTCTCTCCTGACCCTTTGAGAGTAAGTTACAATACCTTGGCCACCAACGTT
>NW_027702972.1:0-6256 GCF_054177405.1 Leptonychotes weddellii | reverse complement strand
TTGTAGAATTTTCTTTTAAAATCTGAGTAATAGGGGCGCCTGGGTGGCCCAGTCGGTTACGCGACTGCCTTCCGCTCAGGTCATGATCCCGGCTTCCTGGGATCCAGCCCCGCATCGGGCTCTGTGCTCAGCGGGGAGCCTGCTTCTCCCTCTCCCTCTGCCTGCCTGTCTGCCTACTTGTGATCTCTCTTTCTCTCTCCATCAAATAAATAAAATCTTAAAAGAAAAAAAAAAAAAAGAATCCAAGGATTTGAATCTGGTCTTCCACATCTTTAAGAAGGTTTATTTGGTCATGGTAAGATATTTTTAATTTAATTATTTGAGGTCTTACTTTTAACTCTTTAGACAGGTGGTATATGGCCTTCCACCCACACTCCTGCCCTAAGCCCCACAAATGTTAAAGTGGACCAGGCAGAAGCAGTCTTGAGAGGCTGACTTAAGATTCAGAAGCCCCTGTAGGTAAATGACCACCCCCCCCCACACACACACATGCACGCACACACACACACATACAAACAGGCAACTACAGGTCTTTGTTTCTTGTATATGACCATTGTGATGGTCATTGTGCTCATTACCAGGACCATGAATGATTACTTCCTAGTAATTTATGATCATGCCTGCCAGGGTAAAGTGTTGAGGTGGTGTGCGAATGTGTGTGTGTGTGTGTGTGTGTGTGTAGTGGGGAGCGAGAAGCTAAAGGTGGGGGCCCTGTACATGGAAACTGGCCAGAATTAGTTCCACGTCTTCAGGGTTAGGGGAGAACTTCTGTAGAGCCTCACACACAAGTATACACACAAATACACGCACAGACCACCCAGATACACACAAACATATAAACCCATGCAGACACACAGACCATCCAGATACACACAAACATATAGACCCATGCAGACATACACAGATACACACAGACACACACAGGCACAAGGGGACACACAATATGGATCATATCACTTCCCAGGGGCCACCCCAGCCCCTCAGACTTTGCTCTCTTCTGCTAACTCCCACCACCAGTTTTGACCCCATTAGGACTGACTATATAAAAAATTGTCCATCTTTTGTTGGTCCCAGAAACAGTACAGTGTCGCCAAGATATGGGTTGTATTGCCTTGAACATGCATGTGGGGGTGACATGGGACCCTGCCCAAGGCTGCTCTCAGCTGAAAAGTTCCAAGTCCCAGCCCCAGCCCCAGGCCCACCAAGCCCCAGACCGGGCTAGGCCATGATAAAAGTCATTTCTTGATTGTGCTCATTACCAGGGCCATGAGGGGTCCTCATTGTCAGCACACCCTTTAGGTCCACCATGTGCCCCAGGGTGTAGAGATTCTTGGACCCAAGCTGCTTGCTCCGGGTTCACGCAGGCAAGAATGTGGGAGCAGGGAGGGGACACTCTGTCCCCTGGTGGTTGGAGAGTTGGCCTACATAGCCCCTCACAGCCTGGCCTGCAGCTCCACCCAGGGTCCTTGCAGAAAGACTGCCAAAAGTCTTTCTCCCTGAGTCCCAGCATCACCGCCACCTGCTCCAGCCCCTCCTCGCTCAGATCCGCTGTGCAAACACAGGGCCACTGCCAACGGTGGGAACAGTAAATCTTCCCTCACTCTTTTATTCATGCCCTCACCTCTGCAGACAGTGCCGAGGAAAAACAAACCCCACAGAATCCCTGCGGGCTCCAGCAGCCTGGAGGTCTCTTCTTTGCTCTTCTCCGATCCCCTCCGGATGGCAGAGGCTGGAGAAGAGGCCCACCCACCTCCCAGGGGGACAGCACCCCCTTCTCCTCCTCCCGAGTGGGCTCAGTGAGCACCACGTGCTGAGCCCTGTACCAGCTCTGGGGAGCAGAAATCAGTGAGACCTGGGGAAACGGGGAAATCAATATTCATGGCTTCCAGGAGCAGCTCTGTATCTACCTCACCTTCCTAGCCTGCCCCAAATTCTGGGCCTGGGAGCGCCAGGCTAGCGAGGTGAAGTACTGCTGCCCGGGCTGCCATCTGAGGAACCGCCACAGGAAAGGAGCTGGGGCAGCAGGACCAAGGCAGCATCTGCAAAACAGTCCAGACCTCGAGAACTCCCAGGAACCTTCTCTTCCTCCAACTCTGGGTCACCAGGGCAGGTTTCTTTTAAGCCCAGTCAGACTGAAGGAGGACTGGAGGAGGCCGAGGGGCAGTAGGTTTTACAGAATGCCTTTTATACAGTGGACTTAGCGTGACCCACTGTCCTGGTTTGCCCAGACAGTGGTTTCTGGGGACATAGGGCTTTCGGTGTTAAAACCAGGACCATCCTAGGCAAACTGGGAAGGTAGGGTCACCCTGAGGGGCCGTGGGAAAGGATTCTCCCTCCGTGAGCCTGGTAACATGGCCAGGAACAGAGGACAGTTCGGACCTAAGCTGCCTGTTAATGGTTCTGCTAACCAAACCCTTTCCTCACCCCTCCTCCTCATGCACAGGGAGAGGCTGGGGAGCAGAGGGGGTCCTGAGGCCAGCTTAGGAGCTGTCAAGAGGAAGGGGGCAGAAGGAAAGTGTCCATGGTCTTTGTGGGAGGGAGGAAATTCCCTCACCGTCTTTAGGAGCTGGGGCCCATGAGGCCCTACACGGAGCCTCGAATGTCAGGAAGGAGCAGTGCCAGGTCACGGGGCTCTATCTGTCCCGGAAACCTTCACCCAGATACAAATGCCAGACAGACGGACATGGGGAAAAATGGCTTTAAAATTGTATGCCTGGGGCACCTGGGTGGCTCAGATGGTTGGGCATCTGCCTTCAGCTCAGGTCATGATCCCAGGGTCCTGGGATCGAGCCCCGCATCGGGCTCCCTGCTTGGCGGGAAGCCTGCTTCTCCCCCTCCCACTCCCCCTGCTTGTGTTCCCTCTCTCGCTGTGTCTCTCTCTGTCAAATAAATAAATAATATCTTTAAAAAAAATAAAATAAAATTGTGTGCCTGGTGTGGTCCCCACCCCTGCCAGGACCCAGAGGGCAAGCCTCAAGGGAGAGCAGCTGTGAGTGCTATCCTGGTGTGGGCCTGAGGAGCCAGAACATGCTTGGTCCTTTACATCTGGCCCAGCACCACGCTGTGGTGCTCTCCACAGTGGGGCAGATGTCTCTGGAGGTAACAGAGGTTTGAATTAAAGCTGAGAGGGCAGATCCCGTGGAGACTACCTGGCCCAGACTCCCTGTTTGACAGGTGGAAGACCAAGTTCAAGTGAGGCTGAGTCACTCGCTCAGGGCAGCACTCTCTTAAGTGGTTGGAGGCCCAGATTGGGACTCTACCCCATCAGATGCCAAAGCCAAAGATTCCTTGGAAGGGCGGAGGCTCAGAAGGTAAGCCCAGTCCCCGTGAAAGCCCCTGCTTTCCTAGAGCTCACACGCTGCTCTGAGAGAGGCACACGAGTGGAAGATCGGCATCTTCTGGAGCCAGAATTGCTCTCTCCATTCTGTCTGAGTCCCCAGCTTGGTCTGCTCCAGCACCAAGTCCAGACGGAAACCTTCCAGTAGATTCCCTGGGACTGCTCTGTCCCTGGGGCCCCTGGAGTGCTATAAGTCTACAGAGGGTGCCTGGCTGCTCCACATCTCACTTTCCAGGTCTTGGAATATGTAAGAAAGACCAGCCTTGCCCTCAGGAGCAGGACGCTACTCCCCATCCGCTACTAGGAACCTTCTAGAGGTGGTGGCATTTAAGACAGTTCAAGCAGCCATTAACAACGCTGGGCTCCAATCAGTTAGCAGGAAGCAGAGTCCCGAGGGGGAGGCATACCCAAAGTGCATTCTGATGTGTCTGAGTAGCGAGGTGGGGGGCGGGGGAGGGGTATCCGGACGAGGGATGCCGGGAGAGGCTGAATAGTGGCAGCAGGTGTAGCTGGGCTCTCTCTTGAGTAGCCAGGAGGGTCCTCAGTGCATGGCCAGGAGAGGGCAGAGCACAGAAAACAATGGAGAGACTGGGGAAAATCATCTCCCAGCAGCTCCTGTACCAGCTTTTAGCACTGATAGCATTTCCAGGTTTGTCCTATTACGGGTGAGCCCAGCACTTCCAAAAGTAAAAGGTCTAACAAGGAGAGAAAGCCTGCACCCCCACTGTACCCTCCAGACCCCAAAAGCACGGAGAAGGAGTAGAAGAGAGAAGGAGGAAACCCTGGGCATGGCAGCCAGGAGCGACCTGCTTGGGAAGTCCCAGGGGGCTCGCCAGCTCTGCCCAGGCAGGTGGGACACGGAATCCTTGGACAGGAGAGACGGGTTTCCTGCACAGAAATGCCCTGACTTATTCCACGATAGCCCCTCGGAGCTCCCTTAGCAATCGCTGCCTCGCCATGTAGCCCTGTGCCTGGCTGGCTACTGTAATTTATGCAAATAAGCCTCATCGCTCCAATAAGGCAGTCAGGCTTCTCTACCTCTGCATTCCCTACAGAGCTCAATGCAGCTGGGCACCCAGCTGGTCCCCATTAAAATCCTTCTGGACCTGAATCTTCCCACCTTTCCTTGCCCCCAGCTCTACCCTTGCACTCCGGCAGCTGGCCCCCACCCCAGCACACCTCCTCACTTTCCTAAGAGCTGGACTGGCAGGTGCTAACAAAGGAAGGGCAGGTGGGAGCCTCTGAGTCTGCAGATTCGACTGGCAAAAGATACTAGGAGCTTGTGTAGGTAAACAGGGAACCACTATTAGCAAATTCTCTAATTAGGGTTCTCTTTATCGTCCTCCTGTGGAAGATACTCATTTGTGAATCTCACGGAGAACTGGCAATCTGTAAGAATATTGCCTAAGAAGGGTCTCTGGCAGGAGCCACTTAATTTCCCAGGTTTTGCTTTACCTCACCTATAAAAAGCAGGGATGGCAATGCATTCTCGTAGGCAGGCAACTCAACTAGGTGATAAAGCACCTTCCAAGTCTACACTTCTGTGCAACACTGGACCATCTCGTCATCCACGTGCAAAACACCAATGGGGATGAGTAAAAAGCCCCAGGGTTCCCTGGCACTTACTCATGGCAGGTCTTGGGGAGATACTTAATCTTTCTGAACTGATTTTCTTGCCTGTAAAATGGGCACAGTGATCATAATATCTTCACTGCGTAGCTATTATGAGATCTAAGTGAGATACACATGAACAGCGTCGATAAACTAATATCCAAATGTTACTGATTATTAACCGGCTCTAATGACTATGATAAATAAAAACCTCCCTTTAAATAAGCCAATGCTCCTGGGTGACATGGGAAACACCACGAAGATCACAGTTGATCTATTTGCTGGTAACTCTTCCCTGCCCAGGGGAATAAGCTGTCCTGAAACTCCCTCTGGGGATGGGGGCTTACCAGAGTCAGGGAGTAAATGCTCGAGCTCAGGGAAGGGGCTGCAGGTCTACGAACACAGGGTGAGGCTATTTGCCACCCACCCCAGCCTCTCCCATGCTGCTTCTGGGGTTTGAGAGCAGGCTCCCAGCAACCTCCTCCCAGGTGATAGAGTGACAGTTAATTGAGGCCCTTATGTTTTAGTGCACTTCATGGAAAGGGAGCAGGCCCTCCAGGAATGAATATTCATTTGTACAACCCCTCAAAAAAAAAAAAATTGCTGATAAACTCAGGAAAAAAGTTGTGTTGTGCTAATTGCATTTCCTTGGGTAAGCGCCATAAAAAATTCATTGCAGTTTTTAGAAACAAGATGCCAAGTGCATTTTAATTGCTAGAGAGGACAGAGTTGGGGAGAAGCTGAACCAGGAAAATGCTAACTGGGCATAAACTCAGAAAGAAATCTCCCCAAGATGGAAGGCCCAGAGCTGAGACAGGAGCTCAGGAGACACGGGTCTTGGGAAGCCAGAACCTCCTAAGAGAGCACTAACGTAACCGCACTCAGGCCTATGGAAGCAGCCCACCCAAACAGCCGCGGCTGTGTGCTGCAGATCGCGCTGTGTGGATTTAAGAGATGTAAAGAATTAAATAAGTGAATGCCAAAATTCTAGAGAGATGAGCAGGAGTCTGTTCCAGAGCTTTAAGAAATATGTATAGAAGGAAAATTTTAATTCTATCCCTTAGCGTGTGTGTGTGTGTGTGTGTGAGAGAGAGAGAGAGAGAGTATGAGAGGGAGGGAGTGTATATGTGTGTATGAGAGAGAGACAGAGACAGAGAGACAGAAAGAGAGACTGAGAATGAGCGGCAGACCGAGACCATGCATCACTTCACTTTAATAACAGCACTCCTTGGGGCGCCTGGGTGGCTCAGTTGGTTAAGCGACTGCCTTCGGCTCAGGTCATGATCCTGGAGTCCCGGGATCGAGTCC
>NW_027702971.1:0-342 GCF_054177405.1 Leptonychotes weddellii | reverse complement strand
TATTCCATTTAATAGATGTATTACATTTTATATCCATTCCCTTGTTGAAGGATGTCTGAGTTTCCAGTTTTTGCTATCACATATAAAGCTGCTATGAACAATCATGTACATGTTTTTGTGTGAGCATAGTTTTCTCTCTTTCTTTTTTTTTTTTTTTTAGTTAAATACCTGGATGTAGCATTGCTATGTTATATATATACCAAGTGTATGTTTAACTGCCAAATTCTTTCCCAGAGTGGGTATACCAATACATATGAGCAGTGTATGAGAGTTGCAGTTGTCATGAATCTTGCTAGCACTTGGTCTTATTGGTATCTTTTATTTTAGTCATTCTAACAAATG
>NW_027702970.1:0-342 GCF_054177405.1 Leptonychotes weddellii | reverse complement strand
GGACTCCAGGATCATGACCTGAGCCGAAGGCAGTCGCTTAACCAACTGAGCCACCCAGGCGCCCCTGTTCCTTTCTTCTTATTTTGCTTTCTTTCCCTTGTGGTTTGACTTTCTTTCTTCCTTTTTTTTTTTTTTTTTTTAAGATTTATTCTTCAGCTCTGTGACTTCTGTTTGGTACTTTCTTATATTTTCTGTCACTTTGTAAAAGTTCTCACTGTGTTAGTCCATTCTTCTCCCAAGTTTGGTGACCATCTTTATAACCATTACTTTGAATTCTTTATCAGGTAAATTACTTCTCTCCATTTTCTTAAGGTCTGTTTCTGAGGTTTTATCTTTTCTTTC
>NW_027702969.1:0-342 GCF_054177405.1 Leptonychotes weddellii | reverse complement strand
TCCACCCCCAGTGAGTCTTCCTCAGGGGACTTTCTCACCTTTCTCTGACAAAACAATCCTGGGAGGCTTGTACTCACACAGGTTTCCAAATATTCCAGAGGTGCCTAAATTTTAAGGTAAGTCCAATGATTCTAAGGTTTATTTGAAAAGCAAAAGACTCAGAATGGCAATTTGATACAACTTCTTTTAAAAATCAGAAGACTAATACTACCCAACTTCAAGACTTACTATAAAGCCATAGTAATCAAGATTGTGTGGTATTAATGAAAGAATAGGCAAATAGATGAATGGAACATAATAGATAGCCTAGAAATAAACCCACATAAATACAGTAAACCAATC
>NW_027702968.1:0-342 GCF_054177405.1 Leptonychotes weddellii | reverse complement strand
TTATTAAAAACAGGAGGATTTAGTGCAAGACAATATACTCAATGGTGATGTCTTAGGTTTCCTTCTTTCACTAGACTCTGAATGTTGGCAGTTGAGTTTATACTACATGGGAGGAGAGTAAGGTAGGGGGTGGAAGCAATGGACTGTTTTTATAAAATTTTATTGCAACATAGCCATACCCTTCATTTGTGTATTTTCTATGGCTGTCTTTGTGCTACAACAGCAGAATTGAATAGTTACAACAGAGACTACATAGCTGATAAACGATAAAATACTTGCTATCTTGCCTTTTATGGAAAAAGTTTGCTAATCTCTGGACAAAAAAATATTCAAGGAAACTGA
>NW_027702967.1:0-342 GCF_054177405.1 Leptonychotes weddellii | reverse complement strand
GGGCAGATGGCCCGGGGTCCATTCCTGCAGAGGAGGGGACAAGGGGGGCAGACAGCCCGGGGTCCATTCCTGCAGAGGAGGGGACAGGGGGGCAGATGGCCTGGGGTCCATTCCTGTAGAGAGGAGGGGACAGGGGGGCAGACGGCCCGGGGTCCATTCCTGCAGAGGAGGGGACAGGGGGGCAGATGGCCCGGGGTCCCTTCCTGCAGAGGAGGGGACGGGGGGCAGATGGCCCGGGGTCCATTCCTGCAGAGGAGGGGACAGGGAGCAGACAGCCCGGGGTCGATTCCTGCCTTTCCAGCAGGTGGCCCGGGAGCTGAGCAGGTAACACCCTCTCCTGAG
>NW_027702966.1:0-342 GCF_054177405.1 Leptonychotes weddellii | reverse complement strand
TAGAACATGTTAAAAAGGTAGTAGTGTTAGGGCGAAAACATATGCAGTATAAGAGCAATAGGACAGTCTATAACTTTCAAGTAGTTTGGATAGGGTAAGACCTCAATTTAAAAATAACATTTAATAAAGATATTTTTTCTTATTTGATAAAGAACTTGAACAAGGTAGGGACACAAGCTGGTGAAGAGAAATGGTCAGTGTAAACTCGTGAAGGCAAGGAGAAACAGCAAAGAGTCAGTGGCACAGTGAATAAATGGGAGAAGAGACCAAAGGGCTCTGCAGAAGCTTTAAGGATATTATAAGGATTTTGCCTTTGACTCTGAATAAAATGAGGGAAGAGTA
>NW_027702965.1:0-342 GCF_054177405.1 Leptonychotes weddellii | reverse complement strand
GTGAGTTCAAGCCCCCATGTTGGGTTCCATGCTGGGCGTGGAGCCTACTTAAAAAAAAAAAAAAAAGTAGGTAAGGAAAACAATGTATTTTTTGGCTAAGGAAAGGTATGAAGGACTTGGAAGTTTTTACCTTGTTTTTTAGGGAAAAAAATAATTTTGTCCTAAAGTAAAATGATTGTTCCAGAAGAAGAAAGGAATCTTATGTGTGATCAAGCCAAGATTAGAATGGATTTAAGTTTTAAAAAGACTTTTAATATCAAAAGTATACTGATGCACATTAAAATTTGGTTTCCTCTCTGTTAAAAGAGCCGAGTTTTTTTCTTAGATTATTGGTCTGCTTTT
>NW_027702964.1:0-342 GCF_054177405.1 Leptonychotes weddellii | reverse complement strand
GTTAAGTGTCTGCCTTTGGTTCAGGTCGTGATCCTGTAGTCCTAGGATCGAGCCCCCAAGTCCCCAAGTTGGGCTCCCTGCTCGGCAGGGAGCCTGCTTCTCCTTCTCCCACCCTAGATCGTTTTCTAATAAATAAATAAAATCTTTAAAAAAAAAATTAAAAGAAACAGGTGAAACTAATTTTAACATTTTTTTTTTTAAAGATTTTATTTATTTATCTGACAGAGACAGACACAGTGAGAGAGGGAACACCAGCAGGGGAAGTGGGGGAGAGCAGGCTTCCCGCGGAGCAGGGAGCCCGATGCAGGGCTCAATCCCAGGACCCGGGGATCACGACCTGAG
>NW_027702963.1:0-342 GCF_054177405.1 Leptonychotes weddellii | reverse complement strand
TTTCCACCTCTCAAGACTTCCCAACATCGTTTGTTACCTGCGCCATCTTTGAACATTCTCATGTCCTTTAGCACGCAGCTGTGTCTTTGGAATCTGCCTCTTTACCTGTATCACCCTCTCGGTCCTTGCACCTTGCTTGGGCGCACAGGGTGCAGATCTGACTCATTCCTTATCTACCACATCTTGCCACAGAGGATCAGCCTTGCTCCTGGAGAACTTTATGGCCAAAATTCCAGTCTTAAAAAGGAGATTAGACACAAATTCATTAAGGACTTCCTACCATTTTATTAAAAGTTGATCAACAATGTACACAATTTTACCTGTACCTTGATATAAAAGAAT
>NW_027702962.1:0-342 GCF_054177405.1 Leptonychotes weddellii | reverse complement strand
GGATAGGGATCAAACCATTCTGAACACCTACAAACTCAACAGGAGATCGAAGAAAAGAAGAGCAACAACTCTCTCATCAGAAAAGCGACCACTTTCTGGAAGGTAGGACGTGCGGAGAAGTGAATCCGAGGCGATATTCGGGAGGATAGACGGCGGGGGAGGGGCCTCCGTCGGCCGCTTCTGGCAAGTGATAGAGCCGTGGAGCACAAAATAGGAACTTTTAAAAGTCTGCTCCGCCAAGGGACGTCGCTCTGGTGGCTAAGCAGGGGGTGGAACCCTCCGGGACAGTGTGGTCTCAGGACCCTCGGGGTCACAGAAAGTCCGGGGGTGCCTGAGTGTGGC
>NW_027702961.1:0-6256 GCF_054177405.1 Leptonychotes weddellii | reverse complement strand
AGTGTGTAAAATTGAAAATGCCAAAAGCAACTTAAGATGTCAGGTTGAAAATTAGGTAGGAGAGAAGGTTCAAGGTTAATATGCCAATCAAAGCTAAACTCCAAGCATATCATTTCTATGAGACATTAGAGAATTATCATGACAAGTTTTGGTCAATGTTTTAACTGTTTACTCAGTAATAAGGTAATCCCTGTAATAAAACAAAATGACACCAAGAGAAGCTTAAATATCTAATGAGATATATGCTGTACTACATTTTGAGTTTGTAAGATATTCTTAGGGGAAAGGTCATTGCTTTCTTTAGAGATTTAAATATCATTTATTAAATAATAGCAAAAATAGTGTAACTTTCAAAATATTCTTAACTTTATAAAGATACTTTGTTAATATCAATGATTATATATTTCAAAATATGAACTTACCATAGTTACATTTCTAAAAAGTCACAGGGGAACATTTCATCACATGGGTGTATATAGTCAGTGAAGACATACTTACAAGTGAGAACACTATTTCTTATCACAAGTATTTTTTCACTAGAACCCACAGTTATTCTTAGAGTTGACTTGATTATAAGCAACTCAGATACCTAATCAATTGTTGAGAATCTTTAAAAAAAATCCCAAAATCAGAATCTAAAGTCAGGGTCATTCAATTATATAAAATACTCATCACCAGGAAACATCTTTCCTCCTATCTCTTCTTCTCTCCCTCTCCTCCTTGCCTACCTCCTTCTTCCTTTCTACTTTTCTTCTTTTAATGTAAATGTAATCTTTTTTTGTTGTGTACATGAGGCAGTCAAATAAAGTTATTGCCCAGAAGTTCAGGATTTCTATATAATTCATTCTATTAAATGTGCTGGGTATTAGAATTATGATTGTTGAAATTTTCTTTTCCTAATCAAAGTATTCTGAATTAGAATTTTCATCTGAGCTGAACAAATAAAAATGACCAAGTTCATAGGAAATTAACATTCAGGATTCTAGGCTAATGCATTTCTAGGGCCATAAATAAAAAGAGAATGAATCCCAAAATCTGTAGGGGAAATAATTTCTGTCAGTTTCTGAACCAAAGTGGAAAAACACTATCCATCTGCAGAGACTAACATCATCTTTTTTCATGCTGCACACAGGGAATTTTCCCATGACTTTCAGTCTCTTTGTAAATTCTTGTTAGGTACATTTTAGAAAATAAATTAATTTGACACCTTTTAGAAAGCAACGAAACCGAATTATATGTTTATATACTGATCACAAAGAATCTTAACCTTTTCTTGATAAAAGTCGAGTTAAGAAAAAGTTGTAACATTTTTAAGTTTTTAATTCATGCTTCTAAAAACATTTATGCATTACCTAATATATTCAAAGTGCTAATCTAGATGTTTCAAGGGTTTCAAAAAACATGACAGAGCTTTAGCTTCAAAAAGCTTAGGTTTAAGACAGGAAACAAGAAAGGTAAATAAATGTCATGTGACATTACAAGAATTGATAAATAAAGCATTGTAGCTATTTAAAGAAGGAAATAGTGTTTCTGGTAGAAGAAATCATAGAAGTTTCCATGAAGTGCTAACATTTGAGCCAGTCATTGATGGATAGAGTTTTGAACAGAGATGGAAGGAAAGGTGATTTCAAGGCAAGAGAATGAACAGGTTTGTGTTGAGAAGACTTTTTTGACAACAAAAAGAGTGGCTGATTGACAAAAGTTATCAGTCATGGGATGGAAGAGGAGTGCCAGTACACACCATATGCCAAATCTGGAAGAAAAATCAACCAAATTATTGGAGAGGAGAATGGAGTTGGACAAATATTATTCTGATGATCATGCTTATAAATGCATATTAAGGCCTTTAATGAACTGGTAAATGTATCTACAGCACCAACTCCCACCGCCACAGTCTTATTAAAGTCCCAGTTAAAAAACTGGTTTTTTTTTTTTTTTTTTGTATATTTGTTTAGAGAATATATATATCCCATCAGGCATGACTTTTCCATATGTCGCCTGTATCAGTTAGTTGTTGCTGCTTACTAAGACCAACCCAAGCCTTGTAGCATAAAATAGCAATAATATATTCTTACAGCTCACTCATATATGCATTAGTTGGGGATTGGCTGATCTCAGTTTGGTTCAATCATACATCTACAGGTAGGCTGGGGTCTGGCCTAGGCTGGTCAAACTTAGCTGTGGCAGCTCTGTTCCATGTGTCTCTTCTTTTCCTCCTAGAGCTAGTGGCCTGTCCTAAGCACACCCTTCTGTCAGTGATGGCCATGGTTAAATATGACAAGCAAACACTAAGGCTTACAGCCAGTGTTCAGATCACCAAATTGCAAGGCAATAGACATTAATACAAGGAGAGCTTAAAATCTGGGTCTTTAGTACAATTTACCAGACTATTCCTATTCCAATAGTAGCCAAGTGTAGGGTAACTTGTTCAAAGCAACATCATCAATGGTTTTCTTTCCTGTTGTTTAAATATATATATTTTTTCTCAAAAAAGTCAAGAATGCAGCATGGGTCCTGTGTACAATATTGAATAAAGCAAGCATCAAAAATAAAGGCAGAATAGAATTCTGCACAAAGGGAATGGTCAATGATGTGGACCAAAGACTAGGTAAAGGGAGAAGGTAAATCAGGCAACTGAAGGTCCCTTAAAAGAAGCTACAATGAAGAAGAGCCGTAAAGACATAAGCTGACACAGTGAGACTAGCAGCTGGCCCCACTTCACATGGGAAGTAAAGATGAGGGCACGGCTACTTGCTCAGCTCAGACTGACTATTAATAAGTATATAGGAAAATTTTAATAGAAAAAGAAAAATGTCTGGAGAAATAATGAGCACATGAATAGCAACAGCTACACATTTGTTCTCAATATCTGCACATTCTAAATTAGCTCAGCCACTGATGCTTCTCAAAATGACAACCACAAGAAAGAGTGAGGAGGAGACTAAGTTCTACAAACCTTCTCAGAAAATATCTATATTAGCACACTCATGCCCTGGAAATGTACCTATAAAAAGGATTTCAACTATCAATAAGCTGAAATAGAGAAGTGTTACAATAAATACATCATTACTTTGGTATCCACTTCATTGTTTTTTCACAAATATGGAATTTTTGAATAAAACCTGCCTGAATGAAAGATGAATTCAAGCTATACATAGAGACAATAGATATTGTACAAATCTTAAAATATTTACTTCTCATTTCATCCAGGAAACTAATAACTATTTACTTTTCAAAGTAATGACAACTCGGTGGCATGGATATACTGCGAATTCAAAAACAGATTAAAGATACAGCATTGCAAAGCTGTGTCAATAAATTTATGGGATGTTTTAAGAGAGGGAAAACTATTTGTCAGCAAAAATAATGTACAGATATGTTGTAGGAGAACTCCCTCAGGTTTTAGCACATATGACTTTTTAATGGAAAAATTACAGACCACTAAACAAGGAAAAATAAAAGGACCTCAATGGTGTGTTGAACTTTCAGGACACATTGTTGTAGTTATTGATTCCATGCCCACAATCCCACAGGGGAAGAAGCTACAGAACCAGGTTTGTCGATAACTGCTAGCATAGTCTCTATCCCATTGGGATGTGTTACCAACTGTCAGAATGAATTCAGCAGTGGATACAATTTTATCTAGCACAGTGCCTATAGGAGGATAAGTGTGGGGCATACCAAGGATGATAAAGATGTGTGGGTGTGGAGAAGTGTGGAGAAGTGTACAAAACTAAACTCTGTTTCCCACTCCCTCTTTATAGACCCCATTCTGTGTTTGCCTTCGATTTCATTATAATTTCTTGCTATTTAGTTTCAGACAGGGCTTCAAATATACCTTGTAAAATTTGCAATCTCCAGCTGCAGACCCCCTCCATAACGGACTATTTGTATTCACTCAACTTTTGTCTCTAACCCCCTTTTTTTAAATGTAACTTTTGGCTACTTCCACAGTATAACGTCTACATAAATACTCATACGTCTGGATTAATAAATAAGACGTACGAAGCTACAGAAGTGCATTTAAAGTGGCCTGTTTTATCTAACAAGACATCCAGTGCTTACTTCAAATGCGCGAGATTCACAATAAAACTCATCGCCCTCTCTACTTTTTAACTTACTTATATCTGTATTGATGATATTACCTTCTATAGCAAGAAAGCCATAAATACTTGAAATGATCATTGACTTTTTTTTTTTTCTTTTACCCCTTGAACCAAAATACTGTGAGGGTCATTGAAACTACCCCTAGAATGGTTCTTTGTCCTTCTCCTCCTTCCTGGTCTCACTACCTTCACCCTGTACAGGCTTTCTTGATAGTTCTTCTTAAACAATGTAAGAGTCCTCCAATAAATCTCCTTGTTTAGTTTCTGCACTCCTGATATATCCTGACACCAGAACAATCTTTTAAAACTAATCTAATTATGTATTTCACCTCCCTGAAAACCTTCAATGGTTCTTCATAGCGTATCCAATTATTTTTAAAACGTTTTTCTTACCCAAACACTATTTCTTAAAAAAAAATAAATAAAGTAAAAAGCCTCAGCTGCTCCATTTGAAGTAGGATTGAAAGTGTCCTAATTGCTAATTCGCCCACTTCAACGAAGGTAATTTCTTAAGTACCACTATGGAACCCTTTGTGTCTAAAAAGTTTACTTTGAGCTACAGGATAACAGAAACTCACTTTGGCAATGTGGTCACACTTTTCCTTTTAAATATTATTTCTCGGTATTTCATTTAATGGATCCTCTATTGTGTTGGAATAGATATTATTACCAAAAGTTCCCTGTGGTTCCCCTCCCTCATTGCCTTCTCCAACGCCTATAGTACACTGTAGTTTGTCACAGTGCACTGGGTTACCCAAAGCTCTTGAAATCCGTGCCATAAAAGGTTGATGCACAAAATTAATTTTTTCTCAAATGAGGACAAACGCTTTTCAGCAAAGTCTGTCAGTTGGAACATCTGGTGCTATTGAATATAGAAAGCTGAAAAGAGAAGTAAAGAAATGGCATTACCATAAGATGACATATGTACTAGATAATGCCAAAACAATTCCATAGAAGAGCATATTGATGATAACAGAAAGTTCTATTCAGTCATGCCCAAGTACTAGAGGGTGATTCATGGATGCAAAGTCTGTGGGTTAGTCTAAACCCTCCAACTATAATGCCAAAATTGAGTATTTGAGAATATGTCATGAACATGTTAAATTGGACATAACTTCTTTAATGGTGCTCTCTCTCTCTGCATTGTCTTCTATGTATATCCTTTTGTCCCCATACTTTGAAACCCCTCTCAAATGCTACCTTCTATCCACAAAGTTTCCCCCAATTACCCCAGCAAAATGTGGACTTTCTGTTCTCTAGAATTCTAATCTCTTTAATTTGTTTAAAAGGATCCCAATCTATATTGGGAGAAGATCACTGCCTGAGAGTGAAATGCTAACTTTAGTTTGGCAGTGGTCAAAGACAATCAAAGAAAGGGGAGGTATTCTCCAGGGAACCATTCTGCACTGGCATGGACTATGCCTGGGGCAAGAAGGTCAATAGTATGAATCTAGTCTATAATGATATATATCCAAGGGCACAACTTACCCCTGTATCTCCAACACTATCCAAGGAAGGAGTTGTCTTAGACCTAAGATTTGTTATGATAGCTCAATGACAGTGACAATATATAGCTATTCTTGTTTTGAATATATGCTTACAAGGTAAATTTGTGATTATAATTTGACCCCAATTTATATAGACACATGTGTTTTTGTATGAACATAGACACATATGTACACACACATGCACACACACAGAGATGAGAGAGAGAATGCATGCTGAGGTTAGCTAATACCTACTCCAGAGAGCCTACTGTTAAAATTTCAAGATGTACAAGTCAGTAGATACATCGGTAATTTCAAATCTGTCCTGGTTAAAGGAATTTACACACAAAATTCAGCAAATTCTTTTATTTTTTTTATTATGTTATGTTAATCACCATACATTACATCATTAGTTTTTGATGTGGTGTTCCATGATTCATTGTTTGCGTATAACACCCAGTGCTCCATGCAATACGTGCCCTCCTTAATACCCATCACCGGAGCTAACCCATCCTCCCACCCCCCTCCCTTCTAGAACCCTCAGTTTGTTTCTCAGAGTCCATAGTCTCTCATGGTTCATCTCCCCCTCCGATTTCCCCTCCTTCATTTCTCCCTTCCTACTATCTTTTTTTTTAAAACATATAATGTATTATTTGTTTCAGA
>NW_027702960.1:0-342 GCF_054177405.1 Leptonychotes weddellii | reverse complement strand
TTTTTTTTTTTTTTGTCAGATTGCTTTTTAAAACTTTGTGCCTAGAGTGATTTGTCAGTGTTCCATTTTGCGTCAGAGCAGACATTGAGGATGCCCAGTGGCAGCAGGTGCTTCTAGTTTGGTAGGAAAATACGGTGTATCCTTTTTTTTTTTTTTTTTAAGATTTTATTTATTTATTTTGAGAGAGAGAGAATGAGAGAGAACACATGAGAGGGGATAGGGTCAGAGGGCAAAGCAGACTCCCTGCCGAGCAGGGAGCCCGATGCGGGACTCGATCCAGGGACTCCAGGATCACGACCTGAGCCGAAGGCAGTCGCTTAACCAACTGAGCCACCCAGGCGC
>NW_027702959.1:0-342 GCF_054177405.1 Leptonychotes weddellii | reverse complement strand
GTTTCCCTGTTTTCTACTCCTTCCTCATCCCCTTTTCAACTGAGTAAATGTTTGCTATTGTGACTATCCCCACCACTGTCAACACTGATTCAGTTTTGAGAGGGGCCTAACTATGAGCACAACATAGGGAGAGGGAAGGGACAGAAGAAGCTACGGACCACGCCTGTGATGAACACATCCTGAGCCCTGAAGCAGGGTGTCCACCAGGCTAACGACTGGCTTGGGCCATGGGACTGGTGAGGAGGTGGTCATACGGGACATTGGACCCAGAGGAAATGGGTAGTTAGCAAAGCCCTGCCCACATAAGCCCCTGTCTTGGACCTGGCACAGTGGGATGTCCAG
>NW_027702958.1:0-342 GCF_054177405.1 Leptonychotes weddellii | reverse complement strand
CTTCAGAGCAGTTTTGATTTCCAAGAACCTCATACTTTTTCCAGTGAATTCATTCAACAAACACCAAGAATGTGTCAGGCATTGTGTTAAAAGCACAAGGAAAGGGGCGCCTGGGTGGCTCAGTCGTTAAGTGTCTGCCTTCGGCTCGGGTCATGATCCTGGGGTCCTAGGATCGAGCCCCGCATCGGGCTCCCTGCTCAGCAGGAAGCCTGCTTCTTCCTCTCCCACTCCCGCTGCTTGTGTTCCCTCTCTCCCTGTGTCTCTGTCAAATAAATAAAAAATCTTTTTTTTTAATTTTTTTTTTAGATTTTATTTATTTGAGAGAGACAGAGATAGTGAGAT
>NW_027702957.1:0-342 GCF_054177405.1 Leptonychotes weddellii | reverse complement strand
TCTGGCTACTTTTATATTCTGAAATTTCTCTATCTTCTATATAAGTGGATTTTTTTTTTATTCATCCTGTTTTGGACTCTAAGGCATCTTTGAATCTATGGATTTGTTCTTTCATTGGTTCTGGAAAATTCTCAGATATTATCTTATTACACATTATCTCTGTCCCATTCTCTTCCTGTTCTTCTGAAACTTTTTAAAAATTTTTTATTAAAAAATGAAAGATTTGGGGTGCCTGGGTGGCTCAGTCATTAAGCGTCTGCCTTTGGCTCAGGTCATGATCCCAGGGTCCTGGGACCTAGCCCCACATCAGTTTCCCTGCTCGGTGGGAAGCCTGCTTCTCCC
>NW_027702956.1:0-342 GCF_054177405.1 Leptonychotes weddellii | reverse complement strand
TTAATGATATCACAAATGGTTACTTTTTAAAAAGAAAACATAACATTATTTGAATGAATTCCTGCCATTAATCTGTAAATTCTAATTGAGTGAAAACACAGAAGTCCTTGCCAGATTATATCATGTGAGGGAAATAACAGTGTTAATAGTTAATATTTATGAACATATATCATACTTTTCACACAGTGCTATATACTTTGTATTTATTTGTTTGTTTTTTATTTATTCCTCATAGCAACCCTATTAGATGGGTAGTGTACATACTTATTAGCATTTTATAGATAAGAGAAGTGAGAGGTAAAATGTTTAAGGAACTTAACAAAACTTACAGATAAAATAAAT
>NW_027702955.1:0-342 GCF_054177405.1 Leptonychotes weddellii | reverse complement strand
TTATATGCAAACAATGACTCATGGAACACTACAACAAAAACTAATGATGTAATGTATGGTGATTAACATAATAGAATAAAATTAAAAAAAAGACAGAATGATGGAGTTTTTAAATATATATATATTATTATTTTATCAATTCAATGAAGAACCAATATAATGAGACTAAAATTTTTCAGCTCCATTGTAGTAAAACTGACAAATAAAATTGTAAGATATTTAAAAAATAATAATAATAAAAGTTAGTTTTATAATAAGGAAGGGAAAACAGGGCCTATCTTGGAGTTGACAACTGCATTGCTTTTTATAACAGGCTGGTTTTTGCTACAAGACAGAGAAGAG
>NW_027702954.1:0-342 GCF_054177405.1 Leptonychotes weddellii | reverse complement strand
TGTGTGTGGTGTGTGTGTGTGTGTGGTGTGTGTGTAGAGGTGTACGTGGAGGGGGTGTGTGTGGTGTGTGTGTATGTGTTTGTGCAGGAGATGTGGGTGGAGGGGGTATGTGGGGTGTGTGTGTGTGTAAGTGGTATGTGTGCATGTGGTGTGTATGTAGGAAATGTGTGTAGAGGGGTGTGGTGTGTGTGTGTGTGTGTGGTGTGTGTGTAGGAGACGTGTGTGGAGGGGTGTGTGTGGTGTGTGTGTAAGTGGTATGTGTGCATGTGGTGTGTATAGATGTGTGTGTGGTGTGTGTGTGTGGTATGTGTGTAGGGGTGTGTGTGGTGTGTGAGTATGTGG
>NW_027702953.1:0-342 GCF_054177405.1 Leptonychotes weddellii | reverse complement strand
TTATTAAAAACAGGAGGATTTAGTGCAAGACAATATACTCAATGGTGATGTCTTAGGTTTCCTTCTTTCACTAGACTCTGAATGTTGGCAGTTGAGTTTATACTACATGGGAGGAGAGTAAGGTAGGGGGTGGAAGCAATGGACTGTTTTTATAAAATTTTATTGCAACATAGCCGTACCCTTCATTTGTGTATTTTCTATGGCTGTCTTTGTGCTACAACAGCAGAATTGAATAGTTACAACAGAGACTACATAGCTGATAAACGATAAAATACTTGCTATCTTGCCTTTTATGGAAAAAGTTTGCTAATCTCTGGACAAAAAAATATTCAAGGAAACTGA
>NW_027702952.1:0-342 GCF_054177405.1 Leptonychotes weddellii | reverse complement strand
TAGGTGCTGGGTGCTAGCGAGATCATGCAAAAGTGAATCACCTTGATCTTCCTTTGGAACAGAAACTGTGGAGGTGTGTGCTTTCCGGGTGATTTGGGAATACTTTGGTCATCGCCCCAAGACGCTTTTATTCCAGGCTCTGCTGTGGGTTGCTGGAATGACCTTGAGAAGTTCTTTTCCCTCTAGGTCACTCAGAACATTGTGTAATGTGTTTTTAACCAATGATGGCAGCTGCGGTGTGTTTCCTTAGTGATTATCATCAATTTAAACAGATTGTCCACGACAAATGGGTTTTAGATTCAAAATTGGACTCAGACTTCTTCTAAAGGGTTCATAAAACAT
>NW_027702951.1:0-6257 GCF_054177405.1 Leptonychotes weddellii | reverse complement strand
CCCACCCCACATAGGCCTTTTTAAGTTTGCTTTGCTAGAACTTTTTATAAGGAATCTCAGGTGAAACTTTTAAAAAACCACTCAAAGCTAGGAAGGCAAGCCAGGAACTGCAGTACCTGTAGCTTTGGATGAATTCCTCTCTTCTCAAAGTCCCCAAAATAGCTTATGGTCCTTGGGCCTGCCAGATAGTGACCTGTAAGTCAGGCTGGGACCTTTTAAGTCAGGTACCAGGACTGTTTTTCCAAGAGAGCTTTGTAAGCATTGGCTCCAAAAAGTAGACCTTAGTTCCTTAAAGCTGTCTGGTTATATGTGATCATATGCATCATTCTCAAATATGACATTCCAGTCAAACTGTAACTGTAACTGATGGCAAACGCTTTCAGAGAAGAACCAGTGTAAAACAACTATCTGTGAATGACAAATGACTTAAAATGGCCATGGTTAAAGATCGGATGAGAGTTCATTATAAAAAAACCATTGACAAGGAAATTTGGTTATTTGTATGACAGATAACGTTTAAAATCTTAACTAGAGTTATGACTGATTATACTAGGCATATACATTACATTATGCCAGGTATACATTCCATCAGGACATATCATGGATAGTGAGGGCATTGATACATTTCTAGGAACTGCATACAGTTTCTGAAATACTTATATTACTAATATTTGCTTGCATAAATATAACTTAGGGAAGGTTAAACATCTTTTTTTTTTTTTTAAGATTTTATTTATTTGAGAGAGAGAGGGTGATGGAGATAGTGAGAGAGAGCACAAGCAGGGAGGAGGGAGAAGCAGGCTCCCGCTGAGCAGAGAGCCCAACGTGGGGCTCCATCCCAGGACCTTGGGATCATGACCTGAGCTGAAGGCAGATGATTAACCGACTGACCACCCAGGCACTCCTAAACATCTCTTCTTATCTGACAATGCTTCTATGCAACTCAACATATCAAACCTGTTTTTTTAAAGCTTTTATTTTAAGTAATCTCTATACCAAGCATGGGGCTTGAACTAATAACCCTGAGATCAAGAGTCGCATACTCTAGGTACCCAAAACCTAGTTATTTTTAACTCTTTCTACAAGGTAAAGAACAAGTCTTTGTGATTTTCCAGGGGCTCTCTGGGAAATCCCAAAGTCAGTTTGAGATCAAGATTTTATTTAAGATTTGATTTGGGGAAGGCAGACTATCACAAGTTGTCAAAAATGTCAAAAGGTTTGAACCCTTAGGTGGGGTGTGGCTCAGGGGGGCGCCTGGGTGGCTCGGTTAAGCGTCTGCCTTTGGCCCAGGTCATGATTCCAGGGTCCTGGAATCCAGCCCTGTGCCCGTGTCCCTGCTTAACAGGGATCCTGTTTCTCCCTCTGCCATTAGCACCCCCCCCCCACTTGTTCTCCCTCTCTCTCTCTTTCAAATAAATAAATAAATAAAATCTTTAAAAAATAAAGGGTTTGAACACTTAGCTAAGTAGGATCTTAGGTCACTATGAAAGAATACATAGCTACTTATTTAAGCAAATTGACAGTAAAAGAATTCAAAAGTAGCTGTAGGAGATAATAGTATTGTAACAAAACAACCTTAGGTGTTTCGAAAGTGAGAATACTTAGTTCTTTTAAGTGGTCAAAAATGTGATAAAGATGAAAATAAAGCACAGGAAGGTATTCTGACAAGACATAGAGTCTTTGTTTTCTAGGCAGATTACTTAAAATGTAAAGAAAAACCTTTTACAGTCCCTTATTAAGGACATACTTATAGCCCAAGAAAATTTTAACAGTAAGAAACCAAACTCTAGTTTTGCATTCAGGTATTGTTGGTACTAAAGCTCATTTATAAATATATTCATCCAGTCTTAGCCAGCTTTGACCACACAACATGAAATTCCTTTTTGACAAAACTTCTACAACTTTCTGTATCCATTCAGGTTTTAATCCTGCTCTCCCCTTTTCTAATTCTGGAAAAATAAATTGTTTTACTTTAGGGTAAAATTTACTCCCTAATTTTTTTAAATTTTATTTTTTAAGTAATCTCTATACCCAACATGGGGCTTGAACTCACAACCCCCAAGATCAAGAGTTGCATGTTCTTCCCACTGAGCCAGCAAGGTGCCCCAGTAACTTTTAAACTTATAATAACAAATTTTATTTATTTATTTATTTTTAAAAGTGATCTCTGTGCACGACGTGGGGCTGGAACTCACAACCCCAAGATCAGTAGTCTTCCAACTGAGCCAGCCAGGCACCCTGTTAAACTTGTAACAAATTTTATTTTATTTAATTTATTTTTATTTTTAAAGATTTTATTTATTTGACAGAGAGAGACACAGCGAGAAGAGGAAACACAAGCAGGGGGCAGTGGGAGAGGGAGAAGCAAGCCTCCCGCCAAGCAGGGAGCCCGATGCAGGGCTCCACCCCAGGATCCTGGGACCATGACCTGAGCCGAAGGCAGACGCCCAACGACTGAGCCACCCAGGCGCCCCAAACTTGTAACAAATTTTAGATGTCAACTTTAAAATGTGCAAAGAGATACACAATTAAAATTCTTATGAGTCAGACAACAAAAGCAATGGGAGAAGACTGGTCCAGATATTATCTGAAAACATGTTTAAAGAAAGAAAAACAGGTCCTCAAGTTCTTACATGCTTGCCAGTCTTGTCAGAGTGGAAGCACACCCGGCCTCCTGCACCTAGGCGGCGCGCTGCCCCTCTGCAGGGCTGTGGGTACCGCAGCTCCGGGAGCCATGTTATGCAGAGCAGCGTAGGGACTGATAACCACCAGAAATGGTATAAAGATTACTTCAGAGTGTCAAATAAATAAATAAAATCTTTTCTTAACATTTCCTTTTTTCTGGCTTTATTGTAAGAATATATTCTTACATTATAAATTATACATTATAAATTATAAATTATAGTGTATAATACATATAACATACAAAATATAGGTTAATTGTTTATGTTATAGGTATAGCTTCTGGTCAATAGTAAGTTAGTAGTTAAGTTTTCAGGGAGTCAAAAGTTATTATCAGATTTTTAAAAAAGTTTTAATCGGGGCTCCTGGGTGGCTCAGTCAGTTAAGCGTCTGACTCTTGATTTTGGCTCAGGTCATGGTCTCAGGGTCGTGAGATCCAGCCCTGCATTGGGCTCTGCTCTGGGAGTAGAGCCTCTCCCTCTCCTCCGCTCCACCCCCCCCCCAAAAAAAGTTATAATCAGGTTTTTGACTGCACAGGAGGTTGGTGCAGCTAATCCTCATGTTGTTTAAGGACCAACTGCACAAAATCAGTAGTATTTCTATACATTCACAATGAACAATAAAAACGAAATTAAGAAAACAGTTCTAGTTATAATAGTATCAAAAAGAAAAGATATCTTGAAATATTAAGTCTTCTCATAAAGGAACATACAATTTCATCATTATACCAAGTCTTACTTCATACTCCTGACTATAAAGTTCCATAGTTTTCTCATTTCCTGTGAAGACGATTATTGGAGAATTAAAAACATTCTTTTTTTCTAATTGTGGTATGGACCTTTTCCAACGCATATTTTAATTTGTAAATTCTGGTATGTAGGAAAGCTATTGGAGTTTATTTGGCAAATGGCCACTTTTTCATTCATTAATTTTTTATAGTTTTTCAGTTAAGTCTTTTGGATTTTGTCTGAAGACAACTATCAACTAGTTTTTTCTCTTCCAGTTTTTATAGTTATATTCTGTATTTTCTCTTGCATTATTAAATTACACTTCCAGAACAGTGTTAAATCATGCTGATAGTGAACATCATCTGTCTCTAGTGTCTTACTCCTCAGTCCTGCTTATCTTTGATTACTGGTTTGAGATATGAATATGATCTTGAGGGAATGTCCTTTTTAAATATTTGTTATTGGAACTGCATGTTGAACTTTATTAACCTTTTTAGTACCTCTCTTTTATCCTCCCACTATTCCTGTGGCCAATCCTTACGCTTCTGTAGTAAAATCTATGTGGACATACTTTGTTAGTCTTATTGTGTTCCCTGCACTTGATTTTTATTTAATTGGTATAAAATATACCTAACATAAAATTTACCATTAAATGTACAAGTCAGTGGTATTAAATACATTCATATGGGTGACATCACCACTATCCATTTCCAGAATTTTTCCATCATCTCAAACAGAAGCTTTGCACCCATTAAATATTAACTCCTCCTTCCCACCCCATGCCCCACGCAGCCTCTGGTAAACAGTATTCTACTTTCTGTCTCTTTGAACTTGACTGTTTTAGGTACCTCATGTAAGTGGAATTATAGAATATTTATCCTTTTGTGTTTGGCCTATTTAATGCAGCCTAATATTTTTAAGGTTCATGTATGTTGTATCAGAATTTCGTTCTGTTTTATGGCTGAATAATATTCCACTGTATGTGTGTATCACATTTTGTTTATCCAGTCATCTACTGAGGGAAACAGGTTGCTTCCATCTTTTAACTGTTGTGAACATTGCTCTACAGGTATCTTGTTTGAATCCCTGTTTTCAGTTCTTCTGGGTATTTACTCAGGAGTAGAATTGCTGGATCATATGGTAATTCTGTGTTTAACTTTTTGAGGAACTACCAAGCTATTATAGCAGCTGCACTATTTTACCTTCCTACCTAATTTGCTTTTATATGCAGGATTATTGCATCGCTTTGTATTTTCAAATTCATTGGTAATTTTCTTTGTGGGACTATATTGATTCTGTTTGTCGATTATACTAAAACCAGCTTTGATTTTGAACATTCTCCCTCGTTTTCTGTGTTCTGCCACAAAGGGTACACTATGATAATTACCTGTTTCCGAAAACTTATGGGGGGAGTGCCTGTCTGTCTTTCTGGGCTCAGTGTCGTTCAGGGATACAATTCTTTCTTGTTTTGTTTTAATTTATTTTTTAATTTATTTTGTTATGTTAATCACCGTACATTACATCATTAGTTTTTGATGTAGTGTTCCATGATTCATTGTTTGCGTATAACACCCAGAGCTCCATTCAGAATGTGCCCTCTTTAATACCCATCACCAGGCTAACCCATCCCCCCACCCCCTCCCCTCTAGAACCCTCAGTTTGTTTCTCAGAGTCCATAGTCTCTCATGGTTCGTCTCCCCCTCTGATTCCCCCCCTTCATTTTTCCCTTCCTACTATCTTTTTTTTTTAAATATATATATAATGTATTATTTGTTTCAGAGGTACAGGTCTGTGATTCATCAGTCTTACACAATTCACAGCGCTCACCATAGTGCATACCCTCCCCAGTGTCCATCACCCAGCGCCCCCATCCCTTCCGGCTCCCACCACTCCAGCAACCCTCAGTTTGTTTCCTGAGATTAAGAGTCTCTTATGGTTTGTCTCCCTATCTGGTTTCATCTTGTTTCATTTTTTCCTCCCTTCTCCTATGATCCTCTGTCTTGTTTCTGAAATTCCTCATGTCAGTGAGATCATATGATAATTGTCATTCTCTGATTGACTTATTTCGCTTAACATAGTACCCTCTAGTTCCATCCATGTCATTGCAAATGGCAAGATTTCATTTTTTTGTTTTTGTTTTTTTTTACAGCTGCATAGTATTCCATTGTATATATATATACCATAACTTTATCCATTCATCTGTTGATGTCCATCTTGGCTCTTTCCATAGTTTGGCTGTTGTGGACATTGCTGCTATAAACATTGGGGTACATGTAACTCTTCAGATCACTGCATTTGTATCGTTGGAGTAAATACCCAGTAGTGCAATTGCTGGGACATAGGGTAGCTCTATTTTTAACTTTTTGAGGAACCTCCATACTGTTTTCCAGAGTGGCTGCACCAGCTTGCATTCCCACCAACAGAGTAGGAGGGTTCCCCTTTCTCCACATCCTCGCCAACATCTGTCGTTTCCTTGTTAATTTTACCCATTCTGACTGGTGTGAGGTGGTATCTCATTGAGGTTTTGATTTGGATTTCCCTGACGCCGAGCGATGTTGAGCACTTTTTCATGTGTCTCCTGGACATTTGGATGTGTTCTTTGCAGAAATGTCTGTTCATGTCTTCTGCCCATTTCTTGATTGGATTATTTGTTCCTTGGGTGTTGAGTTTGATTTAAGTTCTTTATAGATTTTGGATACTAGCCCTTTATCTGATACATCATTTGCAAATATCTTCTCCCATTCTGTCGGTTGTCTTTTGGTTTTGTTGACTGTTTCCTTTGCTGTGCAAAAGCTTTTTATCTTGACAAAGTCCCAATACCTCTTTTTGCCCTTACTTCCCTTGCCT
>NW_027702950.1:0-342 GCF_054177405.1 Leptonychotes weddellii | reverse complement strand
TTATGTGGTTATTTTGAAAGTCTCTTGCTCTTTTGTCATACTTTTATACCCTTTTTTTTCCTTATTAAATAAGTTGTTATATATTTTGGTGATTTAGTCATCTGAGGACTTTGTGAAATTTATTATGTTGGTTGCTCCATTTTCTTTCTGTTGTGTTTGCTCATAGGGCCTGGTTTCCCCATATGCTTCCTGATTTTTTTCTTAGTTGTGAACTGATGATCATTAGAACTTTATCTGGAAATTATTGAGGTTTTTGTTCAAGATATGTTTCTCTAGACAGACCTCATGACTTCATCCAGGCTCCTGAGTGCACGATTCAACTCAGGGCCACTTTATTATGAT
>NW_027702949.1:0-342 GCF_054177405.1 Leptonychotes weddellii | reverse complement strand
TGGTAAATATGAGTGAAGTGTTCTCCTGAGTTCAGTGAGCCACTCTGGCAAATTACTCAAACCCGAGGAGGGGGGACATTAGAACCTTCAATCTATAGCCGGCCAGTCAGAAGCCCAAGTGACCAGCTGGGCTTTCAACTGGCATCTGAAGTTGGAGAGGGGCAGTCTTGTGTGGGACTGAGCTCTCGACCTGCTGGGTATGACACAAGCTCCAGGTAGATAGTGTTAGAACTGAATTAAATCACCTCTTCTTTATCCATTCATCTGTCGATGGACATCTTGGCTCTTTCCATAGTTTGGCTATTGTGGACATTGCTACTATGAACATCGGGGTGCATGTGG
>NW_027702948.1:0-342 GCF_054177405.1 Leptonychotes weddellii | reverse complement strand
TCATGAATAAATAAATAAAAATCTTTAAAAAAAAAGAGTGTTTAACATTTTCTCTTAAATTAAGTCTCTGTTGTAAATGTCTTATTAATCTCTAGATACTTCACCTTTTGTTTTGGTGTTGTAAATGGTACCTTATTTATTTATTTTTTTTATTATGTTCTGTTAGTCACCATACAGTACATCATTAGTTTTTGATGCAGTTTTCCATGATTCATTGTTTGCATATAACACCCAGTGCTCCATGCAATACGTGCCCTCCTTAATACCATCACCCAGGCTAACCCATCCTCCCACCCCCCTCCTCTCTAAAACCCTCAGTTTGTTTCTCAGAGTCCATAGTCT
>NW_027702947.1:0-342 GCF_054177405.1 Leptonychotes weddellii | reverse complement strand
CCCACCCCGCCCCCTCACCCCCATCCCCAAGGGACCGAGCAACCGCACACGGTGGGGGGCGGGGTGGCAAAGGGGGCATCAAGGAGAGAGCAGGAGCCCGGAGGCTTCCCGACCGCAGGTGCTTTACCTGGCGCATCTCAGGTCCTCGCACAGCATCCCTCTGCGAGGTACGTCATTGCCAGGTGTGACCGCTGATCACGGGGACGGTACCCGACTTTGCCAGGAGCGCTCAGCAGCTGAGTCCCACAGGCTGCTTTCAAGAGCGGCTCTGCCTGACTCCAGAGCCCAGGTAGTGGTGCCCACCGGGAAGCGGCGCTGCCACCTTGAGTAGCTGTGTTCCTG
>NW_027702946.1:0-342 GCF_054177405.1 Leptonychotes weddellii | reverse complement strand
TCCAAACTGTAAGGCACTGTTCAGTCGGCTGAAGACTGTGTCAGACATGAGAACACACAGCCAGTATTCCTTTTCGAATAAACATGCAAGCTCCCCTAGAGCGAGGGCTGGGCTGGCTCTTGCTTACTACTTATTCCCAGTGCTTGGCACATGGAAGGAAGGAAGGAAGGAAGGAAGGAAGGAAGGAAGGAAGGAAGGAGGGAGGGAAAGAAGGAAGGGAGGGAGGGAAAGAAGGAAGGAAGGAGGGAGGGAGGGAGGGACGGAAGGAAGTAGGAAGGGAGGGAGGGAGGGAAGGAAGGAAGGAAGGAAGGAAGGAAGGAAGGAAGGAAGGAAGGAAGGAAG
>NW_027702945.1:0-342 GCF_054177405.1 Leptonychotes weddellii | reverse complement strand
AGAATGAACAGATTTTGATCTGAGTTCTGGGATCTCTCTCAGCCAGTGTAAAATGGTTCATCCTAGAGGTTAGTTTTAAATAGTCAAAAATAGATTAATGTTACAAATTTTACCCCATTACAAAAATAAATATAGGCAACCTCTACTATCAGTTTCACTGCCCCCAAATAATCACCTCTGGTTCTAATCTGGCCACCACTTCTCAGATATAAGACACAATTTTAATCACGTTTACCCCATCCCACCTTAAAACCTTCCATGTTTCTCCCTATAGCAAGAAATAAAATGGAATATGCCAAGTCTTTATGCCTTTGTCCATGCTGTTTATTCTACCTGGAATTT
>NW_027702944.1:0-342 GCF_054177405.1 Leptonychotes weddellii | reverse complement strand
TCCCAGATAGACAAAAGTAGATGGAGTTCATTACCACTAGACCTGCCTTATCAGAAATGCCATGGAGAGTCCTTCAAGTTGAAATGAAAGGATTCTAGACAGCAACACAAAAACATGAAAGTATAAAGCTTGCTGATAAAGATAAATATGTAGACAAATACAGAATATTGTAATACCATACTGATGGCACATAAATTTTATAATGCATTTTTGAGACACATTTCACTTAATACATCTTGTAAAAAGTGTTTTTCAACAGTTATGTATAAGCATGTGACTGAACACATGGTCATTCTCTAATGCTTATACATAACTTTCAAAGAACACTTCTTTTTTTTTTTT
>NW_027702943.1:0-342 GCF_054177405.1 Leptonychotes weddellii | reverse complement strand
TCTTGCTGCCCTGTTCTTCTTCTCAATTCTAAGTCCCTTCTAAGGAGATCTTTTCCTACCACCCTTATACTAGGGCATCTTGCCCAGTTCTAAGTGGCTCTAGATACTTGTCAGTTGGTGAAGCCCCATCGTGTCCTTTGAATTGCAGGTGGGGGGCTGGCTGGTCCTTCTGGGCTTCACCCATAGGACTGATGTATCCCAGGGAGGTGCCGGCATCCCCCACCCCCAGGACTTGAAAAGATGTCCTGGCTATCAGGCTTCAGCTTCCTCCCTCCGCTACTCTCAGCATAAAGCATCTGACTATTATCTTACTGGAACTGACAGCACCAAACTATCCCAGAG
>NW_027702942.1:0-342 GCF_054177405.1 Leptonychotes weddellii | reverse complement strand
GCCACCTTCTAAGGACAGCAGTCACCTTGCATTCGGGGCTTTACCATACTTCAGGATGACCTCATCTTAACTGCCTGCCTCGGCCACAACCCTATTTCTTTCTTTCTTTTTTTCACAACCCTATTTCTTTTTTGTTGTTGTTGTTTTTATTCTTATGTTAATCCCCATACATTACATCATTAGTTCTAGATGAAGTGTTCCATGATTCATTGTTTGTGCATAACACCCAGTGCTCCATGCAGAACGTGCCCTCCTCAATACCCACCACCAGGCCAACCCATCCTCCCACCCCCCTCCCCTCTAGAACCCTCAGTTTGTTTTTCAGAGTCCATCGTCTCTCAT
>NW_027702941.1:0-342 GCF_054177405.1 Leptonychotes weddellii | reverse complement strand
TCCTGGTCCCCAGCTCAGTGAGATGGCCATGCCATGCCTAAGTAACTCCTCTCAGCGCCACAGTCTGAAAAGCTCCTACAGGCAGAAAGGGGGAGATCGCCGGGCTCACCTTATTTGATTTTTATTTCAGGGACCACCATAATTGCCTGTTGCTCGACATCTGAAAACAGTCATTGCATACATACATCCAGTTGTTAATGCTGGGAAGACTGGTCCAGTACCAGATGACTCATAGTGGTTGGAATAGTAAGTTATGTTAATTTAAGTCTACAATCCACCTTAATTAAGAATACACTCTTGGGCTTTATAGTGACTTTTAAAAAGCCTGCTCCAAGTGTTTCT
>NW_027702940.1:0-6257 GCF_054177405.1 Leptonychotes weddellii | reverse complement strand
GTCAGGTTAGCAGAAATCTCCTAATCTAACACTAAGAGTACTGTCAGGTTGCCAAGATTTTTTAAAATACTGGTGTTACATTTTAAATAAAGTGACTCCTGAAACCTCCCCCAAGCACTTTTGGTTTCCCTCCTCTAAGACGTTTTAAGACCCTTGAGTCATGTCTTATTTCTAACAAAGCAATTTTGCTCAATTCTTGTTTTTTTAGAAATGCCACTGTCAACTTATCATACTCTCAGTGCAAAGGAAATTCAATTTGAGCTATTCAGTGCATTTATATTGAATTATTTAAAATGTATACCATTTTAGTCAGTCCATGCTGTACTTGAAATTGATTTTGAGAAGGAGGTGAATATTTAAAACTATAGGCTTTAGGAAGACAAAATTCATTTTCAACAATTCACCACAGGTCAGATCATTTCAGTACTTCTGTAATCCAGTTGCCTAACATTACTGCAGCTAGTTGAAATTCTCCATAGAGGAGTTTCTACCCTATGTTCTGACAACGGTAGGGACAACAACATTACAGACATATTGCTTTCTTCTTTTTCCCAAAATAAAAATTCATTTGCCTGTAATTTTAAATTTTAAAGTTATTTTTGAAGGTCTGTCATCCTTTACTTGCCTATAACAGAGTCATTATAGGAATGACATGAGATAATTTAGTGATACTGAGGCATTCTTATTATGTGAGAGTTTGCTATACCTGGGGATTGTGCTAGGTGTTTGAGTTACAAAGATGAAAACATGAGAAAGGGTTTTGAATTCACCAATAAGGAAGGAGCCCTTGAAATCCTAAGGCCCCCACACACAGTCCCAATAAAAGCAGAAGCCCCTGCCCATTGGCCAGAGCACTTTCTCTCCTCCTCTCTCTACCTACAACTTTACTGTGTGGCCACATATGTGCTGTGTAATTTCCAGGTCTTGTAAATAATACATCTCTATTTTTTCAAAGTTTCCTGATGGTTTTGCTGAAAAGTGCCGTGCAATCAGAATAAGAATCATAAGAGGGGGTCCAACTACAACATTGGTTATTGATAGGCTAAGACTGGCACAAAACAGTCCCCTGGTCCATTGGTGGGGACATCCTTAGGCTCAATCCCCACAGTTTCACAGAAGCTTTCCAGTAGAATTGGACTCCAGCTGCCTGGCTTTTTAACGTGTATTTTATGGTCTTTTCTCACTTTCCTGGTCTCCTTTTTTTCTGGCATCCTCTCCCACTAAATTACCTTCACCTGAATCTTTGTCTCAGGATCTGTTCTGTGGGTGGGTAGGGGAGCCTCACAGTAAGAGGGCAGGGAAAGTGGAAGGAAGGTAGAGGAAGAGGTTAACTGTTTAAAATAATTTAATTTAGGGGTGCCTAGGTGGCTCAGTCGATTAAGCACCTGCCTTCAGCTTAGGTCATGATCCCAGCGTGCTGGGATCAAGTC
Organism: Leptonychotes weddellii; assembly: GCF_054177405.1. Lineage (NCBI taxonomy): Eukaryota > Metazoa > Chordata > Mammalia > Carnivora > Phocidae > Leptonychotes > Leptonychotes weddellii. The sequence goes on along the minus strand of NW_027702940.1, from coordinate 4,827 downwards.
CCTATTGGGCTCCCTGCTCAGCAGGGAGTCTGATTCTCCCTATCCCTCTACCCCTCCCCCCTGCTCATGCTCTTTCTCTGTCTTGCACTTTCTCAAATAAATAAAATCTTTAAAAAATAATTTGAGGAGGATGTAAAAAAGGACCTATTCATACAAATTTGTGTAGAATAAAGCAAAACCATGAGAGAGAGAATCCTAAGGCAGGTTAAAACAGAGGAACTTAAACCACTCTAGGCCCCAAAGAACACCAAGGGGTGGTTACCAGACCCTAAAAGAAGCATAGTACAGACAGGGCTCCATCAGAGGAGCAGTGACCCATGAGGCTGAGCCAGACCAGTGACACCCTGTGCGGGGGAAGCTGGGGAAATAAACATCCAAACTTCTCTCTCTTCCCTTTAGTATCCCCATTGGGCTCACCACTGACCAAAGCAATTGGAAGCCATAAGGCAAGTTCACATGTTGTTATAGGCTACACAAATCAGCCATGTGTGATGGAGGGCGAGGAGAGCAAGGGTGAAGAGTGGATCTGGAGAGCAAAAGAAAGATAGCATGTGCTCTCCAGTAGCAGGTTCTGGGGACTGGAAAGCATAACAGAAACAGTGCAAAAGTTACAGGGCAAAGAAGGAAAGATGTTGGAAGCCTCATGAGGGCATTCTTGGTATGATAGGCAAGGATGTCCTGTGAGGGTAAGTGTGGATAAGCACATCTAGGTGGAACAGGATGACCTAGCACTGGGGAGAAGTAGGCTAACAGGGGTATGGGGATATGGGATGAGATGGGGCCAGTGTTCTTACTTGGTGCAGGGATGGCTGGGTCTAGGTAATTTGAAGCTGGTGCCTTTAAAGCAAATATCTCTAAGAATTACATATTCCTCTAAAAATTGAGATTAGAAATAACACTTCTTAATCCCACATCTTTACTTCTCAGCTCTGACATGCATTTGAACAAACACACACACTTCTGTGATGTTGGAAATATGTTGGTTTTGATAATATTTTGGCTAAATATCTAGTGACAGATCCTAGGGAAGTGTAATATTCCTCTTCTTCACAGATCCTTGCAGTCCAGGCCACATTTACCCAAGTGAGACCTGTTCATGCAATTAATAGTGAACAGTTCAACTGTACATAAGTGGGACACAGGACTAAAGTCCCATTGACAAGTTTTCTGAATCCTCAATACACTAGCAGAGGCTCCTGCTTTCATGGGCAACCCACATCCATCAAACGGGTCTGTCTCACCTTGCTAGAGAGGCAGTGTATTCTAGCATCAGGAACAGGGTTCGAGTCCTGACTCTGTCACTTAACTATATGATATCGAGCTAATTACACTCACCTTCAGTTTCTTATCTGTAGAATGGAGAAAATCAACCCCTGTTTACTTCTTGAAATTGCTAAGATAAGCCAATGTATGCAAAAGCCCAGTTTTTTATTTTATATTTTTGCATAAAGTACGTAATTATATTTTATTTTAACTTTTTACTAGAAGGAAAATGTTCTGTATTCTCAGGGCCTGTAGACTTTTAGAGATCTATGGAAAATTCTGGGTAGAAACAGTGTTATGAGCATGGGTTTTTAGTTGTGATGATTTTAAGGCTGGCTCCTCCACCTGTCAACTGTGCCTCTTTAGGCAAGTTACATAAATGCCATTAAATTTCCATACCACTAATTGAGAATAATTGTATTTGTTTCACAGAATTGTTGCAAGAGTAAATCTGATAATACAAAAAATGCAGTATTCACCACAATAATGAGCACTCTGCTAATGATAAATATTATATTTCATTAGCTGGGTTAGCTTTTTTTCTCCTTCTTCCACTTGTCTTTTTCAAGTCTCTCTCCTCCTTTTCCTCCTCTATCACTGAAGCTAAACCCCTGAGGGATGTTAGGGTATCCTAGCATATAAGACCTGGGCTTATTGATGTCTAGAAACTTTATATATATTAATCCATTTAATCCACGCCAGACTCTTAGATATTTTCCCCATTTGACACATGATTAACCAAGGCTTAGAGAGGTTAGGTAATTGCCATAAAGTCACACGACTCATAATCAGCAACACTGGGATTTAAACATGGATTTGCCTAGCTCTGTGGTTCTTTCTACAACTCCATTCTGGCTCATGCACAATTAAATATGGTAATGTATTAAAGGAAAACATTTTGTGATATTTGAAGTAATACACAAACATGAAATACTATTATAATTGCTATGAATTATTAAGATGAATTATTAAGAATTATTAAGATAACTATTATTAAGATAACAGTTGCACTACTAGTTTGGTCTTTAACATATAATCTGACTCTCGTTCATCATCTAGATGAAGCAGTCTGGTTCCATACTGGCCAAGAGAGTGGGCTTAGCAAAGTGCCCCTTTAGTCTTCCCTGTCCTTTCAGGCATAGTGACATTAGGGTTGCACAAGTAGGACAGGCCAGTAGTCTGTTTTCCTCCTCATTGTGCAGTTAGGAACCAGCTTTGAGTGGTGAGGGAGTGAGTCCACATACAACCCAGAATGTGGCTTCCATTGACAAATAAGGTGGTTTCCAGAAATCTCAATCCTGGAGTAGTTAAGGAGAATAACAATGGGAGGAATATAGGATACCTGGCTCTTTGCAGGGTATGGGGATGACCCATTGCCTGGGTCCATAAAGGCCATTTACAGAGCTGAAAACTTAACTGAAATAACAATTTAAAGATCTAATTAGGATGCCAGCTGGATTTTTTTTTCTTCACAAACTAACTGCCTTCTAAAAAAACAATGACCTATATTTAAACTCACATCTTACTGGCAGAGCAAAAATTCTGGTTAAGGTGCACAAAACTGTCATTGGTGGAGATAACGAAAGAAGAAGAAAATAGGGAATGTTTGAATAGAGAAAGAACTATGGGATTTTGGTTAGTTTGAACCCTTCTTGCCTTTCTCACATCTTTCCTTTCTTCCTTCTTCCTTCCCTTCTTCTCTTACTTCCTTTTTCTATTAAGAAACACTAATAAATGTTTTCAGAAGAAAGGTGATTTTTTTTTTTCTAAGACTAGGGGTGATACTGAGACCTTTCTGGTTAATTCAGAAGGCCCAGGAGAGGTCATGTGATCAACTTGGTGACTCTCTTCAAAGTCTTAACCATGTGGAGGTTTTTTCCTCAGGGGAATTGTCCAGAATCCAGCAGAAGGAATTAGAATATTTTCCTTCAAAGCTCTTTACACTCACCTACCATCATGCCTTTCACTTTTAAGTTCACTTAAGCAAATCTATTTTGCCCAAAGTTCCATTTAACTCATGATGTTCTGCGATGGCAGTCTTCATATCGGAATTAAGTTCCAATACCAAGTTCTTTTGTGCAATTTCTCCCTCTTTTTTTTTTTTTTAATATTTATTTATTTATTTGAGAGAGCAAGAAAGAGAGAGAGTACATGAGTGGGGGAGGGTCAGAGGGAGAAGCAGGCTCCTCGCTGAGCAGGGAGCCCGATGCGGGACTTGATCCCGGGACTCCGGGATCATGATCTGAGCCGAAGGCAGTCGCCCAACCAATTGAGCCACCCAGGCGCCCTCCCTCTTTTTTATTAGGAGACTATAACTGACTATTTCATAGCTAAGTAAGGTAAACATAAAGGCATTGCTATACCTATTGTATAGGTGAGAAACAGTGCCAGAGATTTTAAAGTAATTGTTTCATAGCAACACTTGAAGCTATATAGTGAGACTTTATAGATTTTTCTAGAGTGTACAAATCACTGCATTTATGAGATGTTCTGTGCAATTAACAAAAGTTAAGATAGGGTAATGATTGAGTGGCAATGATGAATTGGCATATTTATCAAAATATTTTATTTTTTAATTTTTTTATAACAAGTGTTTTTTAAATTTTATTATGTTATGTTAATCACCGTACATTACATCATTAGTTTTTGATGTAGTGTTCCATGATTCATTGTTAGCATATAACACCCAGTGCTCCATTCAATATGTGCCCTCTTTAATACCCATCACCAGGCTAACCCATCCCCCCACCCCCCTCCCCTCTAGAACCCTCAGTTTGTTTCACAGAGTCCATAGTCTCTCATGGTTCGTCTCCCCATCCAATTTTCCCCCCTTCATTTTCCCCTTCCTACTATCTTCTTCTCTCTCTCTTTTTTTTTTTTTAACATATAGTGTATTATTTGTTTCAGAGGTACAGGACTGTGATTAAACAGTCTTACACAATTCACAGTGCTCACCATAGCACATACCCTCCCCAATGTCTATCACCCAGCCACCCCATCCCCTCCCACACGCCACCACTCCAGGAACCCTCAGTTTGTTTCCTGAGATTAAGAATTCCTCTTATCAGTGAGATCATATGATACATGTCTTTCTCTGATTGACTTATTTTGCTCAGCTTAATACCCTCCAGTCCCATCCACGTCGTTGCAAATGGCAAGCAAATTTTAGGATTATTTTAGGATTGCAAATTTTAGGATTATTTGTTCCATTTCTTTGAAAAAAGTTGATGGTATTTTGATAGGGATTGCATTAAATGTGTAGATTGCTCTAGGTAGCATTGACATTTTCACAATATTTGTTCTTCCAATCCATGAGCATGGAACGTTTTTCCATTTCTTTGTGTCTTCCTCAATTTCTTTCATGAGTATTTTATAGTTTCTTGTACTTTGTCAAATGCTTTTCTGCATCTATTGAGAGGATCATATGGTTCTTGTTCTTTCTTTTATTAATGTATTGTATCACATTGATTGATTTACGGATGTTGAGCCAACCTTGCAGCCCACAGATAAATCCCATTTGGTTGTGGTGAATAATCCTTTTAATGTACTGTTGGATCCTATTGG
>NW_027702939.1:0-342 GCF_054177405.1 Leptonychotes weddellii | reverse complement strand
TGTCAACAGACACGTAGGTTTCCACATCTTGGCTATTGTGAATAATGCTGAAATAAACATGGGGGTGCAGTTTTCTCTTTGAAGTACTCATTTCATTTCCTTTGTATACATACCTAGAAGAAGGAATGCTGGGTCTTATGGTAGTTCTATTTTTAGTGTTTTGAGAAACTTACATATTGTTTTCCATATAGCTGTATCAACTTATATTCCCATCAACAGTGTAGAGGGTTCCTTTTTCCCCTCATCTTTGTTAACATTTGTTAATTATTATTTTTTTAATGCTAGCTATCCTAACAGGTATGAGGTGATATTTCATTGTGATCACACAACCCCAACACTTGG
>NW_027702938.1:0-342 GCF_054177405.1 Leptonychotes weddellii | reverse complement strand
TCCTGGTCCCCAGCTCAGTGAGATGGCCATGCCATGCCTAAGTAACTCCTCTCAGCGCCACAGTCTGAAAAGCTCCTACAGGCAGAAAGGGGGAGATCGCCGGGCTCACCTTATTTGATTTTTATTTCAGGGACCACCATAACTGCCTGTTGCTCGACATCTGAAAACAGTCATTGCATACATACATCCAGTTGTTAATGCTGGGAAGACTGGTCCAGTACCAGATGACTCATAGTGGTTGGAATAGTAAGTTATGTTAATTTAAGTCTACAATCCACCTTAATTAAGAATACACTCTTGGGCTTTATAGTGACTTTTAAAAAGCCTGCTCCAAGTGTTTCT
>NW_027702937.1:0-342 GCF_054177405.1 Leptonychotes weddellii | reverse complement strand
TCTTGCACATTTGAAAACAGAAGTTTAATGAATGGTAATAACGTTGATTCTACATCTTCTAGATTTCCCTCTGAGAAATAAGGCAATATGTAATTCAGCGCACTAATAACATCACTTTCATCATTAAAGTCTAGCTGCTCATTCATAAAGGCTAAACTGAAGCGATTTTTATCTGAGGATGGCTTCTCTGGCTCAATTATCAGCTCAGTACTGGTGCTCTTCTTCCGGGATTTCAATACCTTCATGAATGATCCTTCTGCACTCCTTATAGATACTTCTTCATCTGTCAACAAAAAAGAGACTAGTTTTGACAATGAAAGACTGATAGTACAGCTTTTTGTC
>NW_027702936.1:0-342 GCF_054177405.1 Leptonychotes weddellii | reverse complement strand
TATGTTATGTTAATCACCATACATTACATCATTAGTTTTTGATGTAGTGTTCCATGATTCATTATTTGCGTATAACACCCAGTGCTCCATGCAGAACGTGCCCTCTTTAATACCCATCACCAGGCTAACCCATCCTCCCACCCCCCTCCCCTCTAGAACCCTCAGTTTGTTTTTCAGAGTCCATCGTCTCTCATGGTTCGTCTCCCCATCCAATTTCCCCCCCTTCATTTTTCCCCTCCTGCTATCTTCTTCTTCTTCTTCTTCTTCCCTTTTTTTTTTTGACATATAATGTATTATTTGTTTCAGAGGTACAGATCTGTGATTCAACAGTCTTGCACAATT
>NW_027702935.1:0-342 GCF_054177405.1 Leptonychotes weddellii | reverse complement strand
TAATTCTCTCTTCTGCCTCATTTATCCTAGCTGTTAGAACCTCCATTTTTTATTGCATATCATTGATAGCCTTTTTGATTTCAACTTGATTAGATTTTAGTTCTTTTATTTCTCCAGAAAGGGATTCTCTAGTGTCTTCTATGCTTTTTTCAAGCCCAGCCAGTATCTTTATAATCATTATTCTGAACTCTAGTTCTGACATCTTACTTATATCCATACTGATTAGGTCACTGGTGGTCAGTGTTGCCTCTTGTTCTCTTCTCTGAGGTGAGTTTTTCCATCTTGTCATTCTTGCAGAAAGTGGTCACTTTTCTATTTGTAGAGTTGCAGATATTTTCTTAG
>NW_027702934.1:0-342 GCF_054177405.1 Leptonychotes weddellii | reverse complement strand
TATTTCTTCCTGGTTCAGTTTTGGTAGTTGATACATCTCTAGGGATGCATCCATTTCTTCCAGATTATCTAATTTGCTGGCATATAGTTGCTCATATGTTCTTATAATTGTTTGTATTTCTTTGGTGTTGGTTGTGATCTCTTCTCTTTCATTCATGATTTTATTTATTTGGGTCATTTCTCTTTTCTTTTTGATAAGTCTGGCCAGGGGTTTATCAATCTTATTAATTCCTTCAAAGAACCAGCTCCTAGTTTTGTTGATCTGTTCTACTGTTCAGAAAAATTTAAAAAAAAAAGAAAGAAAAAGAAAATTTAAAAAATTAACTTTGAAAGACTAAAGAAT
>NW_027702933.1:0-342 GCF_054177405.1 Leptonychotes weddellii | reverse complement strand
CTTGCACCCAATGTTTATAGCAGCAATGTCCACAATAGCCAAACTGTGGAAAGAGCCCAGATGTCCATCAACAGATGAACGGATAAAGATGTGGCATATATATACAATGGGATATTACTCAGCCATCAGAAAGGATGAAATCTTATTATTTACATCAATGTGAATGGAACTGTAGGGTACGCTGAGTGAAATAAGTCAATCAGAGAAAGGCATTTATGTGGTTTCACTTATATGTGGAATATAAGAAATAGTGCAGAGGATCATAGGGGAAGGGAGGGAAATCTGAATGGGAAGTCATCAGAGAGGGAGAGAAACCATGAGAGACTCTTTTTTTTTTTTTTT
>NW_027702932.1:0-342 GCF_054177405.1 Leptonychotes weddellii | reverse complement strand
TTTTTAACATATAATGTATTATTTGTTTCAGAGGTACAGGTCTGTGATTCATTAGTCTTACACAATTCACAGTGCTCAGAAAGAGCCAAGATGTTCATCAACAGATGAATGGATAAAGAAGATGTGGTATATATATACAATGAAATATTATGCATCTCTTTGTTTTAAAAACAAATTCTTCAGATGAAAGATGGAACTGTGTTCCCTACACTGGGCTGTTCCTCCACATGCTGATAGGCAACCCTCACGTAAATGGCTCCCAAGAATAAGGGTTCCTGAGCGGGACCTAGTTCCTTATTGAGAATGCCCTGGCCGGTACCCCAGACACAGTAAGAAATGGTG
>NW_027702931.1:0-6258 GCF_054177405.1 Leptonychotes weddellii | reverse complement strand
GAGAGCACATGAGAGGGGGGAGGGTCAGAGGGAGAAGCAGACTCCCCGCCGAGCAGGGAGCCCGACGCGGGACTCGATCCAGGGACTCCAGGATCATGACCTGAGCCGAAGGCAGTCGCTTAACCAACTGAGCCACCCAGGCACCCTCCTCAGACTCTTCTTTCATGTCAGACACCTTAATTAACTCTGGGACAGGGAAACTGAAGGGACCCCACAAAAAAAGCCATTTTTTCCCCCTTTGCTCCTTTTCTGGCTTCTATTCTTGCTAGGATCTGCACACCCACCCCACTCTACACAGGCCTTCTAATGCAAATAGCATATGTACTCCTTGTAAAGGACAAAGAGAATGATGTCTTTGGAAACTTCCAGCACAATAGATAGCATCTAAGGAGTGACTAGGAGGGGTCCTCATAAACATTCTCCAAGACCGCTGACTCCAAACACCTTGATGCCAGGACCCCTGACTTCAGAGAATGAGTGACTTATTAAGGACACCTGGACCCTGTCCTCTGACAGGGTAGGCATTAATTGATTGAATCTTGGCCATATGATTGAACTCAATTTCCAGCCACTCTCCCCTGCTGGGAGGTTAGCCTGATTCAAAGCCCCAACCTTAAATCATATGGTTGGTCTTTCTGGTGCCCAACCCCTCATCCTGCCATCTCCTGGATGCCTAAAAGGACACATGCACCAGATCACAGTTGCCAGTAAAAACCCCAGACCCCAAGCAAAGATGAGACTCATGCTTTTTTCCTTTCCGAGTCTCCCAGACCTTGGTCTGTGTCTCTCTTTGTATATATATATCTTCAATAAGCTCTGCTTTCACCTCTTGCTGGCTCCCATCTGATCTCTATCCTTCTCGATGCCTAAGAACCTTCTTGGTTTGTCCTGCAGGACCCCCGTGGGTCCTCAGACCCAGGATGCTGGCATCAGTTTCATCCATCTAGGACTGGAATTTAAAGCAATCAGTCTGGAATGTCCTGATCAACACTGGTGAGGTAATCCGTATGGTAAAACCCCCTGCCTTCCCTTAAGAGAAGGTAACTTTGCCTGAAATAATCCACTCCTTTTGACTTCCTGTCCCACTCTCTTGCCTATAAAAATCTTTCACCTTGTACAAAATCTTCAGAGCTCCCTTCTATTTGTTAGATGGGATGCCTGATTCACGAATCATTGAGTAAAACCGATTAGATCTTTAAATTTACTCAGTTGACTTTTTTATTTTTTATTTTATTTTATTCTTTTTAAAGATTTTACTTATTTATTTGACAGAGAGAGACACAGCGAGAGAAGGAACACAAGCAAGGGGAGTGGGAGAGGGAAAGGGAGAAGCAGGATCTCCGCTGAGCAAGACTCCCCCAGTGCGGGACTTGATCCTGGGACCCTGGGATCATGACCTGAGCCGAAGGCAGGCGCTTAATGACTGAGCCACCCAGGCGCTTTTCAGTTGACTTTTTTAAAAACAGTATCTATTTCCTACTAGTTCTGTACTGGTTATTATATATATATATATATATATATATATATATATATATATATATATATATACCTGCTCTGCTGTCTGTAGCTGGAGAGCCAGAAAAGCCAGTGATGTGATCAGTATGAGTCTGAAGGCTCAAGAACCAGCAATGTGACTTCTGAGGGCAGGAAGAGACAGATGTTCCAGCTCAAGCAAAGAGCTTCCTTCTCCTTTTTGTTCCATTCAGGTCCTCACAGATTGGATGATGCCCACCCACGATGGGGGGGGGTGGTATGGGGGGCAGTCTATTTTACTAAGTCCACTGATTCAAATGCTAATCTCTCCCAGAAACACCCTCACAGACAGATGCACCCAAAAATAATGTTTTAGCAGTTATCTGGACATCTCTTACCCAGTCAAGTTGACACATCAAATGAACCATCACAAGGAGTAATAGCTAAGGTATAAAAATCCCATCAGAGTTAAGGACTCAGGTGAGAATGCCTGGGTCCTCTCTTGTTGATACATGAGGCCTAGGGTCCTACTTAGGTGTAATTTTTACTGCCTCACAATTAACTATTTTAAAAATTTATCTTACATTCAAGACAACATTTTCATTTTGGTCTGATTTTCAACATCTTTGGGATGAATTGGTAAGTCCAGGAGGGAACAGGATGGCTGAGGCCACACCGGGGGTGGGTGGGTGAGGGGGGTCTGTGCAGGTCCTCAGTAAGAGGCTACCAGGTGAGACACACCGAGCAAGGGGCTATCAGGTGAAATACCTAGCTGGGTGTCTCCTTGGCTGAAACTGTTGATTCTGCAAAATAAAACACATTCCTTCCCTGCTTTTGCCTCTCCCCCTCTTCCCTTCTGATAGCTTTTAGCCCTCTGATTTGAAAGACTTCTTACTGCATCCTGGCTAAGAGTACCAGTCAAATGAAAAGACACGTAGGGTGAAATCTAGGAGGGTCCCAAACACAGAGCTTCCACATCCTCTCCCCATAGAATCAGGGTGCCTCACCTTCCAGGCACATGGATGTGTTCACCAACCTGGAAGCTCTCCCAAACTTCATTATGTAGGCATTAATTGATTGAATCTTGGCCATATGATTGAACTCAATTTCCAGCCACTCTCCCCTGCTGGGAGGTTAGCCTGATTCAAAGCCCCAACCTTAAATCATATGGTTGGTCTTTCTGGTGCCCAACCCCTCATCCTGCCATCTCATTAGCGTAAGTTCAGGTGTGACCAAGGGGCTCATGAATTACAAAGATACTCCCATTATTCAGGAAATGCCGAGGATGTGGAGTCCCCTTCCCAGGAACCAGGGACAAAGAGCAATCTTTACTGTATATGGTACAACAGGGACACATAATATAAAATAAAAGAGAGTTGAGAAATGTTGACTTGTCGTGAGAAGCCTATCACGGGAGTTTTAAGGAACTCACACTTAAATATTTAGCAAGTGCTTTAGGGAAGAAATCAGCCAGGTATAGTCTCTTTTTGCAGTGGAATCATAGGACTCAAGCTCCTAGTTACTGCAGGAATTGAAATGTGGATGTAATAAAGCCCAGGGTGCTGTGAAGGAATTGGTGCTCCAGAAGATGAGAGAGGTTGAGGGACATGTCAACAGAAACATGGAATCTGTCAGTTTATGTACTCTTTGCTTTCTCTTAGGAATGGAACAAAATTAAAGGTTAACCTGGGAAGTGTTATGGAACAATATATCACAGCTGCTAACTCAGGAAATGAAGGAGTATGCCCTGGTGCAGTGTCATGGCCAACTGCCCCTCCTTGCCCCCAGAATCCTGAGGGAGCAGGTAAAAGCAAAAGCATAGCTCTTGGCTGGGTTTGCCAACAATGTTGCTGAATAAACTCACATAAACTCATTGCAAAAGAAGCCAAAAACTCAAGGGTTTGGAAAAGAGGACTGGAGAAATTTATTTTGGGTGCCAGCCAGTGAGGTGGTAGGCTCACACCTTAACAACCGACTTCTCCCCCGGCAGGATGGACATCTAGAGTCTTACAGGGAGAGGTTGGGGGGCAGGGATGTACAAGAGAGCAGGCAGAGGGTGCATGATCATGGGCAGGGGAGGGGACCTGTGGGGTGTGGTCTTCTAGGTGTTCCATTGCAATCAGGACTTTTCTCATCTAGTGCTTACCAGAAGGTCATTGTCAATGCCTCAAGAAAGTGTGATAAGAAATAACTATTGGGTCCATAGTTGAGCCAGAGGACTCACTGACAGAAGCATATAGAAAAGTTGACTTCCTCCCTAACTCAATCCTATGCTTTCATTTTCCACGTTAAAATGTTTCCACATTTATATACATATGGAATTGACTTTGCGTATAGAGAGACAATTCTAATTATTATTGTATTTCAAATGGTTAGAACCAATATCATTCTTTCCCCACTGGCCTGAAATGCATGTCTTACCATATATCAATCTATATACACTTAGGTTTATTTGGGGGCTTTACATTTTGTTTCACTGTCATTCTTGCACCAGCAACAGTTTAACTCCTGGGACTTTTTTTTTTTTTTAAGATTTTATTTATTTATTTGAGAGAGAGAATGAGATAGAGAGAGAGAGCATGAGAGGGGGGAGGGTCAGAGGGAGAAGCAGGCTCCCCGCCGAGCAGGGAGCCCGATGTGGGACTCGATCCCGGGACTCCAGGATCATGACCTGAGCCGAAGGCAGTCGCTTAACCAACTGAGCCACCCAGGCGCCCACTCCTGGGACTTTTTAACATACTTTAACATCTAGTAGGTCTGACACCCCTTCTTTATTTTTATTTTTCAAAAATGTCTTGAAAATTTATTATATTACAAATCTTATTATTATTGTAATTGATGCAGGGTTGTTGAGCACAACAGTCAAGAAAGAATTGAGACCTTTACGGTGCAACTTAGTAAGTTTATTTAAGTAGCATGGAGACTGCTGTGTGAGGCTGGTGGTTACATACTTAGTAATCAAAGGAAGAGGGCATGCGGGGAGTATCAGATTACAAAAGTTTCTTTGAATTTCTACTTGCAAAAATACTTTTGCAAGATTCTTCTGGTGTTTATCAATCAGTTCAGTATTAACTATTGGTGAGATATACAGGCAGTCATGAGACCCTTAAAGAATGTAGCGACCAGCACATATTTGATCCTTATTGAAACTATGTAGGTTTAGGTCAGCCTTCCAGACTAAGGGTAAACATTTTCCTGCTTCTGTCCCTTATCATAATGACCTTGTATTCATAGATAACTTGGGGGAAATTAATGTACAATATTGAGGATTCACATTCAAGTGCTTAGGGTATTTGCATTAACGTTTATGGGCCTTCAAAAACATTTGTAATCTTCCCATGGATGTGAATGTTTCTTTTCAGCATGTTTCAAGTATTTTATATATTGATATTGTAAATGAGAATTTTTTGAATGATATTTTCCAACAGGCTGCTGTTGGTAAATGGCAAATCTATTACTTTTGTATATTATTTTGCAATTATCCACATTTCTGAACTTAATGGTTTTTCAGTTTACTCTCCAATTTTTAAGGAAGATAATCAAGTCTGCAAATAAGAATACATTACTCTCTTCTGCCTTTCCAGTGTATATTTAGGTTCTTTAATTTTATATTATCTTATTATATTGGATATGACTGTTTATTACTGGAAATATAAGTAATAGTTAATACTAGTGGTTATAGTAGGAAATTTGTCTAATTCATGGTATCACAGGAATAGTTCAGTAAGTATTATGTTGGCGGTTGATTTGCGATAGACATTCTTTAGCATAAGGATCTTTCCATGTCTAGGTTCTAATCTTTTTTTTTTTTAATATCTATACAGGCTTGATTGTTCAATTTTATCAAATGTAAAATAAAAATGATCATATGGTTTATTTTCTCTGGCCTATAAATGTGGTAAGTTTGAGTATATTTTAAAATGTTAAGCTATCTTTGCATTCTTGGTTGGTCATGGTGTATTATTCTTTTACTGTTTCATACTAAATTTTTACATTCTGGATTGAGACTCTGGAAGTCTTAAAATTTCTTTCAGAAACTCTTCCTATATCCAATATGCTCCTAAACTAACCTCACAGAAGGAAGACATTTTTTTCCTTTGTTCTTTGTCCAATATCAAAAGAAATTTCCAAATTCCAGGTAGGTCAGGCTGCTAATACCTACAAGTCAATTCTGATAAAACCATTTTACAATAAACAACTGTTGCTAAGTGATTACTCTCTACTAGGCATTGGATTAAGAAAAATATTTTAAAAAAAAAGAAAAATATTTAAGCCCTAAATTTCTCCATAGTTTCAAAAGTATACTGTAGTGATAAGTCAGCAAAATCTTAAACAATATCCCTGTGACAAAGACCCTTACAGCTGTTCAAAAAAACACTGTGCTTGGGGCGGCTGGCTGGCTCAGTCAGCAGAGCATGTGACTCTTGACCTCATGGTTGTGGGTTCCAGTCTCATGTTTGGTATAGAGATTACTTAAAAATAAAAATAAAAAAAAATCTTAAAGTAGGGATCCGAAGGGGTACGTGCACCCCGATGTTTATAGCAGCAATGTCCACAATAGCCAAACTGTGGAAAGAGCCAAGATGTCCATCGACAGATGAATGGATAAAGAAGATGTGGTATATATATATACAATGGAATATTATGCAGCCATCAAAAGGAACGAGATCTTGCCATTTGCAACGACGTGGATGGAACTGGAGGGTATTATGTTGAGTGAAATAAGTCAAACAGAGAAAGACATGTATCATATGATCTCACTGATATGAGGAATTCTTAATCGCA
>NW_027702930.1:0-14497 GCF_054177405.1 Leptonychotes weddellii | reverse complement strand
GCCCTGCTGGGGACACTCTTTCCCCAGTATCTGCCACACCATCCTCTCCGTGAGGCCTTCCCTGATGGCACATTTCAAATGTCAAACACCTCTCCCCCCCACCCCCACCCCGCGCCCTGACCCGTTCCCCACTGTACCGCTCTCCATGGCAACTGTCACCGTGGCATATTCTACAGATCATACCAACTAGTTGTTCTGCTAGAACATCAGTCCTATGATAGCAGGGTTATGTCTGTTTTATTTGGCTCTGTGTCCCCGTCATCTAGAAGTGGGGCTGTCCAAGGAGGTGCCCAGAGGACTGTTACTGAGTAAAGCCTGAAAGAAAATCTACAGTCTGTTATGCACTGCCCTGGGAACTCTGTCTCTATTATTTGATGCCATTTTTTTCTCCACCCCATTGTTAGCCTTCACTTGAGAGAGGCAGAGTGGTCCTCTAATGTATGTGAGGTCACTCAACTTGTGACTGATGGACATCCCAGAGAGAAGTGGACATCCCATACCTGCCTCCTGATTTACTGTATCCCTGGGGACCACGTGGGGCCTTATTATGAAGATGAAGAGAGAGGGAAGAAGGGAGGGAGGCCAGAGGGAGGACGTGACAATGCACACGTGAACTCTGCTGTATCCAAGTGGAATATTCTGGGTTCTGGGGCTACACAAACATTGTGACTGCCTTTGTTGTTCCGTTTGTCCACTGACTTGACCGACATCTTTGTACAGCTCCTACAAAGTGCATCCTACAATGCGCCTACATGGTGGGGGCAGGAGGGGAATCTTCATGGATTGGATTGATTTCTCCCTGGGAGTCAACACGTCACCAGCATCCCCATTCTGGTGGCTTCTCGGAGCCGTAAATAGATAAAAGATGTGCAAGACACACAGCAATTGCTAGTCCGCCCGAGGGGAGAAGGAGAAAGCTCTACCCAGCAGATCGCCCCCCTTTAAAATCCTTCTTAAGGAAATGCATGATTTATGAGGCATTTAGAACACAGCGCTGAGCCCCCATGTGTTCTAAATGAGTTCTCCACAGAAGCGGCTGTGGTCGGAAGCCGAGACGAGGGGCCTCGAATCAGCTCTTCTTGTTTCTAAAAGAGGGATGGAAAACCAATCTTAGGACAAAAGATGGCCTGGAGAATACAGACTGCTTTGAGAGAAGTATGGTTTCACCTTCCGGTAGCAGAGTTTGATGCCTCCAATTTGGTGTGGGATGGCCACGCTGAAACTTAGCAGCCTGCATAGGAGCTCAGTGTTAAAAGCGTAAGGTTCACCAACTGAAGGGCTTTTTGAGTTTGTGGACCAAAGCCAACACCCTATGAGCATTATGTCGAGAGCTCCTGCAGACCCACTGTGTGCTGCTTTGAAATCCAGCTCATCTGGGGGCGACAGAGCTGCAAGATGGTCCCATCTGGGAGTACATGGCTGGTGGCTTTTTTATAGTAATTCTTTGTGGCTGCTAACCAGCCACGTGGCCGAAGGGACGTCCCTTAGCCTCTTCTCCTGGGTTTCCCATCTGTAAATTTACAGTGCTGGACACGTTAGGTCCTCAGGACTGTTCCACTGAAACATTCTTATCCTCGGGACGCTGTGGTGGAAATAGTACATTATTTTGACTTCTCAGTAATCCCTCCTGCCCCTCCTGCCCCTCCTGCCTGTTCATCCTGAGCGAGAAGTCTCCGCCTTCTCTAACTTGCCCAAGACGTTAGCTTGGCCGAGTCTTCGATGTGTCCGAGGATGATGAATCCATGTAAGGCCACTTGATCAATTTCCACAGTGACTTGCAGGATCTCTCCAGGTCTTGGGGCTGGTCATTTATGGGAAAAAAGCAAAGCTGCACAAGAATAGAGGCTGTAACAGATCATTAGGACACAGTCACCAAACCGCCTTCTATTTCTTTTTTTTTTTTTTTTAAGATTTTTTTCTTTATTTGACACAGAGAGACAGAGAACACAAGCAGGGGGGGAACGGCAGGCAGGGGAGAAGCAGGCTCCCTGCTGAGCAAGGAGCCCGATGCGGGACTCGATCCCAGGACCCCGGGATCACGACCCGAGCCGAAGGCAGACGCTCAACTGACCGAGCCACCCAGGCACCCTGCCTTCTATTTCTTGAGATATAAGTGCATCCGAAGACTGAGCTGCAGGTAGCGGTGCAGAATGAGTGAAAGCGAACTGCACTGGGTATCGAGGCGGAGCTTTGGGTCAGCGTGCTGGGGGCTCTGAAGGGTGAGCTGCACTGCCATTTGTGTTCCATGCCCTTCCTCAGAACCCAAGAAACTGCTGCGGGAGTCCCGACGAGCTAATTGAGTTTGTTGGCCTTGAAAATGCATCAGTGGAGGTAATGTGATGATGTAATGCTGTGTTCCTGTCCTCTGGATTCCCTTCCTGCCATTACCGAGGCCTTATTGATGACACTGGAAACAAAAACAAAAACAGAAAACAGGACAAGGCCGGGGCGGAGCCCGGCTGAGCTGTCCTTTGTCTTCACGTGCATCCGAGATGCAGGGGTTCACATCAAGAAGGGCGGCCCCGGGAGGCAGGTGAGTGTGCCCCCCGCCCCCACGGGGGTCCAGGAGGGTCTACTGGCCGTGGCTCTGTGGAGGACAGGAACACACACGCCGTGGTATGTCGGTCACCACGGACACTGGCTGGGGATGACACCCGGAGGAAGAAAGCAGCAGACCAAGAAAATGCTGGAGGCACAACCACCCATTATAAGTAGAATCAGAGGGGCGCCTGGGTGGCTCAGTCGTTGAGCGTCTGCCTTCGGCTTAGGTCATGATCCCAGGGTCCTGGGATCGAGCCCCGCGTTGGGCTCCCTGCTCGGCAGGAAGCCTGCTTCTCCCTCTCCCACTCCCCCTGCTTGTGTTCCCTCTCTCGCTGTGTCTCTCTGTCAAATAAATAAAATCTTTAAAAAAAAAAATAAATAAGTAGAATCAGAATGGGACAAGACAAGGTCAAATTAACCCAGCAGATGTGGGAGTCACTTTGGAAGAGACCAGAAAGAGGGAGCCCCTCGACCCCAAAGTTGAAGGAAGAGGAGGCTGCCCCGGGAGGGTGGCGGACTTGGTTCAGGCCGAGTAGGAACCACGCAGGAAATGCACGTGGGCTGTGGGAGAAGGAGCACAGACCCAGCCAGCCAGGCATCAGAAAATCGCTGAGCCCCGCCGAGCCAGGGGCTGGGCTGCAGGGAGCCTGGCCCAACACCTGCCCTCAAGGGATTTGCCTTCTAGTGGTGAAACACACCTAAGAGTGATAAAGACAGACATACAGACCAATGGAAAAGAACAGAAAGCCCAGAAATCAACCCTCATGGTGGTCAAATGGTTTTCAACATGGGTGCCGAGACTATTCAACGGGGAAGCAACGTGTGTGTAACTCATGGTGCTGGGAAAACTGAATGTCCACAAGCCAAAGAAGGATGTTGAACCCTTGCCTAACATCATATATAAAACTTCACTCAAACTGGATCGAAGGCTTAAATGTAAGAGCTAAAGCTATAAAGCTCTTAGACAAAAACACAGGGGAAGGAGATCTTCCGGGTACAGTAGTGAGAGAGCACGTTGGGTACACACTGGTGCAGCAGAGAAGATTGGATAGAGACGCGTGACAGAGATTATATTATGTTAACACAGTGTCCGGGCCAGGCAGCCCTCAGATGCCCAGGCATTCCCTGCAGTTGGCTGGGAAGGGTTCAAGGACCAGGAAGAAACTTCTAGAAGAGTTCAAATACGGGAAACATCGGTTACTTATTGCTGAAATACTCTGGGACTGACCTGCCAGCCTAGGTCCACATCCCAGCTCTTCTCCTTTGTTGTCAAGAGATCCGAGATTGAAACCGAGCTCTGGCACTTCTGAGCTGTCCATCTTTTGGAAAATCCCTCAATGGCCGTGAACCTTGGTGCCTCATACCCTACTAAAGTCTACTTGAAGACAAAGGAGATAATGGGACAAGGTGCGTGTTACTTCCGTCTGTTTGTGTCCCAAAGCCCTCTGCTAAAATGCACAATGAAGTATAAATGTTTGTTACAAATTTTATCCTTCCGTCTCCACATGCAGAGAACAGAGCATCGACATTTGCCCCTGAGACACCTCTCATCTGGCTGTTTTGCTCCTCAACTCCTGCACCCCAATTAACCGCCTCCTCTCTTGGAGCATACCTGCTGAGGTCGCTATGTTGTGTAGCAGCTACTTGATGTCCTCGTGCTTGCAAAGCGGATGCTCACAAATGTTTCCCGAGCAAGTAAATGATGGTGGCATTCGTAGCCTCTCTCTCTCTCTCTCTCTCAAACACACACACACGCACATGCACACGCACACCCCCCCCCAAAAAACGGGATTACTGCAATATTTTTGCAAACCCACTTCACAGCGGGAATTGTCCGTATTGTCTGAGTCTTTCCTTGACAAAATGGGAGAGGAAAATCATTGCATCTGCCTGCGAGAGCAGAGCATAAACACGGTGAGGATGAAAGTCCTGTTTGTGGAGAGCCGGGGAAAGCGCTCGCCGGCTAATGGAAGAGAAATTTCTGTGAAAGGCAAAAATAAAAGGCAGCGTGAAACAAAAGCAAGATGAATCACTTCCACTCTGAAAGTAACACAGTGACACAAGGGTGCTAAATGAGATATAATTCCTGACAAAGATCTTCTCTGTTCTCCAAGGGCTTTTATTGTGCGGCGTGCACCAAGAGTTATGTTTTATCTTCCCAAAAAGAGTCCGTGTGCTTTATTTTAAGCGTGGTACCTCTCTTTGCCTCGCCTCCCCGCTCGCTGAGATTTAAGTCCGCTACTGTAGTGCTCTATCTCTGATCAGCCTCAGAGATCTGAAAAGCCCTGAGTTTGCAAGAATAAAAAAAGGCCTTCGGGTTTGACAGTGATAGATCCTGCCCGTCCCTTCGGGATGACATTCCCGCACTCTGAAGACCACAGATCCTCCCGATGACAATCTGCATCTCCTGCTTGCCTGGTGCCTTTGTGTGAGGAGGTCAGGGCACCCGCGGGGGGTGGCGGGGGGAGGAATCGCCCAGCCAACTCGAGCTACTTTTCCCTGAGTGTTGCGGGGGCAGCTCCAGATCAGATGCAACAAGTTTTTTTTGGGGGGGGGGTGAAAGGGAATATAGAGATACAGTCCTTGGACTCAAGGACGCCATACGGAAAACTGGGCTTGGAACGGCAAAAACGATGCTTTAAACTTAAACCTACATCCCTACTCAGCTACCTTCAAGAAGTGTGCCTTTGCCTCGGTCAACCTGGATCTCCCCATCTGTAAAATGGGATGGCAGGAGCGTCCGTCGCAAGAACTGTTGGTTGGAAGTGAGATCGTGCATGCGAGATCCCGCGTGCCTCGCTGTTGCAAAGGGCCGGGAAGGTACCACGTGTGGTTATGACTTTCACAGACTGTGAGATTTTTTTTTTTTTAAAGATTTTATTTATTTATTTGACAGAGAGAGATAGCGAGAGCAGGAACACAAGCAGGGGGAGTGGGAGAGGGAGAGGGAGAAGCAGGCCTCCCGCTGAGGACGGAGCCCGACGCGGGGCTCGATCCCAGGACCCCGGGATCATGACCCGAGCCGAAGGCAGACATTTAATGACTGAGCCACCCAGGCGCCCCCAGACTGTGAGATTTTTATGCCCTCAGCATTACTTGGCACACTTAGTGATTAATGCCTTTTTATCTTTAATGAATGAACAATTAGAACACAATTAGGCAAAGAGAATTGCATTACTCTTCTGATTAAAAACCGGTACCCAAAGGAGGAAGTCCAAACTTAGCGTGGCTCCCTGTCTGGCCCCAAGCTGGCCTGTGCCACGGCAAGCTCTGGAAAGCCGCCCCACTTACGCATGCCCGCTGGGCTACTCAGTGCACCTGCACTTGCCTTGCATCCGTAGGGCTTGGTGATGTGTGGGTGGGTTGGAGGGCTCCGGTCTGCCCTTCACAGCCCAGCCAAGTGCTATGCTCCCTATGAGGCCTCCCCTGAACTGCCCCAAAGCAGTGGCAGTTTCTCCCTCCTCTGGGCTCACATCACGTTTCACAGCAGTGGTTCTCAAAGTGTGGTCCCTAGAGCACCTGCGACGGCAGAGAACTTGCTAGAAATGCAAATTCCTGGGCTACTGAATCAGAAACTCCTGGGGTGGGGCCCAGTATCCTGCGGTTGAATGAGCCCTCCAGATGCTTCTGCTGTTAGCTCAAATCAGGGAACAGTCACTGCACAAACCTCTACTGTGACAGGTCTCAGGCTGTGTCAAAATCACTTGCCTACACATGTGACCGTCCTCCAAGAGTTAGCACTTAGCCACACTAGTTGTCTTTTCTGTGTCCTAATTTCCCTCATCTGTAAAAATGGGCATAATTATATTACCTTGCAGGAATGCTTAAAAATCAGAAATAATCAGGGGCACCTGGGTGGCTCAGTCGGTGAAGCACTAGACTCTTGATTTTGGCTCAGGTCATTATCTCAGGGTCATGAGATCGAGCTCCATGTTGGGGGGGCTCTGTGCTGGGTGTGGAGCCTGCTTAAGATTCTCTTTCCCTCTCCCTCTGTCCCTGGGAGAGTGTTAATGCCAGGGGCGTATGGTCAGACCTGCCTTTTAGGAAGATCACGTGCCTGGCTTGTAAAGGATGGGCTGTCTCTACAGTGTTGGGCCCACTTCCTCTTTGCTCCCATAGCAACTACATATCGCCCCTTCTGTCTCCACAAGCTTCTTAGGGGGTGAAAAGGGGATTGTAATGATTTGCATATTTGTCCTTCCCTCCTACCAGGGAAGGGTGAGTTCCTTGAGGTCATAGAGTCAATCTTACTCAGTCCTCTGTCCAAGCAGTTGTCAACTAGAAAACACTCATTATGACATTAGTTAGCAAGATTGTAGGCAGGGGAATAAACAAGAAACAATTTCAGTAATCCAGGCAAGAAGTGACAACGGTCTGAGCTAGGGTGGCATTGGGAAAGGATGGGACGTGGGAGATAGATGCCAAATACACTGAAGTGGTCAACTATAAAGGACTTTGCGACAGAAGAGGGGCGAGATGCGGGGAGGAAGGGATTAGGAATTGGAATGACTCAGGCAAAGTAGCGGGTGACAGGTGGGCCCTTCGCAAATAGAGGAGGAGAATCATGTTTGGAGAAGCACAGCTCAAGTCCTGCTTTGGACACGAAGTAGCAATGTCTAGAAATGAGTTGGATTTGCAGGTATATGCTCAGAGACAAGCCTCAGCTAAGTTGTCTAATGAGTCCCAAACCCACAGAGGGATGGAAGGAGACAAGGAAAGACACGAAATTGCCCATATTCTATCTAATATTAGGCATTACCTACCTTTCTGACTTTTGCTGTCTGGAGGATTAGAAAGTGGTATCACAATGTTGTTCTAATTTTCGTTTATTTGATTCCTGGTGAGCTGGATGAGCATTTTTTCATAGACTTGCTGCCTACAAGGGCTTCCTCTTCTGTGAATTGCCTTGGGATGTCTTTGGTCCATTTTTCTATTGGCTTTCCTTATCTTTGTTTGTTGGTTTGATGGATTTCTTTGTATATTCTAGAAATTATTCCCTTGACTGTTTTAGGCTTTGGAAATATCTTCCCCCAGTCTGCCATCTATTAAGTTTTTATTTGAAATTCCTAGCCCATGCAAGGGGAAGGAATACATTAACTGAGCCCCAGAAATAGCATAGAAGACACATAATTCGAAGTAAGATAATGAGTTGGATACTGGACATGGTGACTGAGGAGGGGGAGGATCTTGATAGGCTGATCTGGAAGGGGGAGACATGCCCCTAGGCATGCTCGAGAGGGCACATTGTCAGCAAAACCCAAGTGTGGTGGTGGGTGGGATGAGAGGTATTAGGGAGCAGGAGTTACATGAATGAGGTGTTCATGGTAACAGAAAACTGGGAGTGGGGGCAGGGGTGGGTCACACCACAGCTCACGAAACAGCAAACGTTGCCAGTCCTTGGCCTTCATCTGGCAGTGACGGACATCAAGCAGAGGAGAGATGCCCTGTAGTGAGCTGAGTCTGGAAATGGCATGGAGGGCTTTAGAGCAGGGATGGGCTGGAGCCAGGAGATCAAAAGGAAACTTGGCAACAGGATAGTGTGATGGTGTGTTATGCCAACTAGGCTGCAGTATCCAGTTCTGTAATCACACACTCGTCTAGGTGTTGCTGTAAGGGTATCTGGTCCATGTGGTTAGCATCTACAATAAGGTGACTTTAAGTAAAGGGGATTACCTTAGATATCATGGGTGGGCCTCATCTAATCAGTTGAAGGCCTTAGAGCAAAACTGAGGTTTCCCGGAGAAGAAAAAATTCTACTTCAAGACTGTTAACATAGAAATCCTACCTGTTGGGGCGCCTGGATGGCTCAGTCGGGTAAGTGTCAACTCCTGATTTTGGCTCAGGGTCATGAGATGGAACCCCATGTCAGGCTCCATGCTGGGTATGGAGCCTGCTTAAGATTCTTTCTCTCTCCCTCTCTTTCTGCCCCTTCCCCCCACTTGGGCTTGCGCCCCCTCTCTCTCTCTCTAAAAAAAAAAAAAGAAAGAAATCCTGCCTGAGTTCTCAACCTGTCCTACAGATTGTGAACTTGCCAGCCCTCACAATTGCATTATATTTGCAATATATTATATTTTTGCAATATATATTGCAATATACAAATGCAATAAATTACATATTTATTATAACTATATAAATGAATATATCTCCTATTGTTTCTATTGTTCTGGAGAACCCTGAATGATTGATACTAGAGGTAAGTTACTGATTGAAACATTTTGTATCTGCCTGCCCTTAGTTTAAACCAAACTAACCAAGCAAACAAACAAAAAGAACACCCACTTCAATACATGCATATTTATTTATTTATAAATTACTTGCATGGACCCAAGTATCAATATACTACGTATTTTACAAAACACAAAAATAGAAGACTTTTGAAGAACGAACTATAAAAAGGCCTGGAAATCAAAGTTGTCCCATTTTCTTCCTGCATCCACACAGGCACATCCTCATTTGTCCCTGGGAACCAGCTGGACGTGGGAAGGGATGGCAGGATTCAACCACACTGTCCTGAGGACAGAGCTCGCATACTTTGAGACAAGGGACTAGACCAGTTAATAACTATCCATTCAGCATTAACTGATCTGTATTTAAAACCAAAAGGTTTCTGGACCATATAGCTTTTTAATGAGTTTTTGTAATTCTCCTCAAAATTGTTAGGGGATGCATACAATCAAAATTCTGGACATCTGAAAATAACCAGACTGTTTGACTTTTTAAGCCAAATGCCAGATTTATATCAAGATTATTGGTTTGCAATAATACCCGGCATTCGAAGGGTGATCCAGTTTCCAAAGCAGTTTCTTAGGGCTTGACACAACACAGCCTCACAGATTAGAGGTGGAAAAGGTTAGGATGAGGTTTCCCAGGGCACCTGGGTGGCTCATTTGGTTAAGCATCTGCCTTCGGCTCAGGTCATGATCTCGGGGTCCTGGGATTGAGCCCCACATCGGGCTCCCTGCTCAGTGGGGAGTCTGCTTCTCCCTCTCCCCCTGCCCCTCCTCCTGCTTGTGCTCTCCCTCTCAAATAAATAAATAAAATCTTTTTAAAAAATCCACCAATTTAAGAAAAAGGATGAGGTTTCCCTTTTTGTGGGTGGGTATTGTTAATAGTGAAAAAAGAAACCGTCAAAATCTTAGAAACAGAAAGTAGAGGGGCACCTGGGTGGCTCAGTCTGTTAAGCATCCAACTCTTGGTTTTGGCTGGTTTGGGCTCAGGTCATGGTCTCAGGGTCATGAGATAAAGCTCCGCGTCAGGCTCTGCACTGGGCGTGGAGCCTGCTTGAGATTCTCTCTCTCTCCCTCTCTCTCTGCCCCTCCTGCCCTGCTCTCTCTCTCTCTTAAAAACAAAACAAAACAAAACAAAACAAAACAAAAAACCCGCAGAACAGTAGCACCAGAGGCTGGTGGTGAATGGGGGTAGGGATTTGTGTTCAACAGGAACAGAGCTTCAGTTTTGCAAGATGGAAAAGTGGCAAAGTTCTAGAGATCTGTTGCTTGACAATATACATATAGATAACAATACCACCCTAGACACTTTAAAATGGTTACGATGGTACATTTATTTTATGTGTTTTTCACCAAAAGTTATTAAAAAAAAAAAAAAAAAGCAAAACGGGTCCTGAGAAGGTTCTATAACTCGAGGTAACACCATCGGTGAGCAGACAGATTCAGATCAGGATCCATGTCTTTTGAGAGCCAGCCCAGCGTTCTTCCCATGTTAAAGACTATACAATATACACATAGGACTTTTCCACCCCTTTTTGCCTGTGGCAGTATATATTTGGAGGAATCAAGACCTGGCCTTGAGATAACAAATACTTAAGTGGATTCCAAATATTTCTTGTTTTAATCCTTCGTGTACAACATTGACTTTTCTAATCAATCACTAAAATAAATCTCAAGGACTTGCCGGATTATTTGTGAAATGCAGCAGGGTGCGCTTCACCTTATCAGTCAGCAAACAGGTACATAAACTGAAAGGGAGAAGTGGGGGGAAGAGCAAGACCCAACACCTGGCCCCCATCCAGGTCTGTGATTTCACTTTCAAATGACAAACCAATGACACGCGGGAATTAAGTAGCTGGGGGAAGCTCCGAAATCCCTCCATCAGAGCAGAAGATACAAAGGTGGCAGATCCCCCAGCACACAGTACGCTTAGGAGTATATCAGGCACATGTGGGAGCCCTCCAGATTGCGAAACTCCAGGCTGCTGCTCCCTGGGAGGCAAGAGCTCAGAGGAGGCTGCTTCCAAGCTGTTCTGTCTGCTAGGCTGAGCCGAGTCAGCAAGTCCTGAGCATCCTTGGGAAACAGGTCTCTCACTGGGTCCCTTGAAAAAGTTTTGCCATTTCAGTTCACCTCTCCCAGGATCACATAAGAAAATGTTCATTGAGCACATTCCACCAACAGAGAGAGAGAGAAGATCTTAAATACTCATTGTATCAGGCTGCCAGGGCTATCGTAACAAAACACTGTAGACTCAGGGTTTTCACAATAGGCATTTGTGGCTCACCGTTCTGGACGCTGGAAGTCCAAGATCAAGGTGCTGGCAGGTTTGGTTTCTCCTGAGGCCTCTCTCCTTGGCGTGCAGGTGGCCACCTTCTCACGTGGCCTTTCCTTTGTGTGCGCACAGAGAGAAAGCACACCGGTGTCTCTTCCTCTTCTTGTAAGGACAATAGTCCTGTTGGATTAGGGCCTCACCCTCATGACCTCATTTAACCCTAATTACCTCCTTAAAGGCCCCATCTCCAAATACAGTCACAATGGGGGCTAGAGCTTCAACATGGAAACATACATATGCCTTGCAGGAATCAATCTAAGTCGGCTATGTTGCCTTGAAACAGCTTAGGTTGCTTTAACAAAAATGTACATGAAATCCAAGTTCAGATACGTCATTTTATAAAACAAAACTTTGAGTGTGCGTGTTGGGAAGGAAAGAGTGAGGATGTGTGCGCGTGTGTGTGTTTACTGCAGGAGATGGGTACGTTTTTATATATTATAGGGTGAAGCCTTCCAAAAATAAGCTCGTGCACAGCCTACAAAGATCTGAAGATGAAGATTCTGAAAAGTAACAATCTCTGTGTTCCCCGAGTTAATGACTAATTGGAATTACATCACAGGGTCCATGTGTTCTGATCATGGACTGGTAGTTGCCCACATCTTCTGTGCCTGGCATGCTGCAAACAGCCCAGTGAGCTGGTAGATTCTAGATTCCATCTTCATCAGATATCCCCTCTACTCTGTGCTGTCTGGGAAACCTTCCTGGTCAGAGCCCACCCGGGGCCTACATCAGATCAAGCAGCAGGGGCAAGAAAGCTACAACCCCAGCAGAATTTGTAGTCCCTCTGAGCACCAACAGACGGGTGCTGTCCTCAGTTGCTGCTGGAGATGCCAGGCCATGAACAAGCTAGTTAATTCAGAGCATTTGTCTACAGTGTTCACCTCCGAGGAAAAGTACAGAGAGGCTCTTTTGGCCTATTTGGTGACCTGTAGTCCTTCACGTTCCAGTGACTAGGGAAAATAGGACGTAGGCATAAAGATCGATAGTTTCTAGAGACAGTTCCCAAATGTTTGGGAAGAATAGAAAAAATTGTAGTCAGGGAGACAGAGGGTAGGACATTCAAAATCTCTGCTGTCACCAAACGAATCAAACCAGCTGATGTCTTTCTCAACTTCACTCCTCTGCCAGCTTTGGGTCTCATTGACTAGAGTCCCCCGTGGATTGACGGCAGCACTAACCTATTTGTATAGAACATTGATCAGGGTATAAACACAGTGCTTAAGGACCCAGTAGTCGCTCTGGTTACCTGTCTGCAACCACGCCCCCCAGTACGCGCACGCACGCGCACGCACATACATGCACGCAAACGCACATACGCGCGGGCGCACGCACGCACTTCCGCTCCTGGGAGCAATGGCGCGCCGGAACCTGAGGCAGTCAGGTCGCTGACCAGACCTGATCTAACGTGATACCCCCCGTTGTCCTTGCGAGTGTTTTGTGGCTGTCATTCAGAATCACGCCTGAAATCAAACCTCAAGACTTTTGTCTGAAACTTCAGCGTTTGGGGCTTTAAGAAGAGAAGATATCAAAGTATCGTAATTCTGCTTCAGAACGGAATGGTTCTGGGCCCCTCTCCTCAGATATCCATGAGCTCCATGTATCCACCTGTTGACTTGCTCATCCGTTCAGCCAGTATTTACTGAATGCTGGCACTGGGGGTGCAGAGATGAATAAGGCAGAGGCCCCACTCCTGGCGTACAGTCAAGCACAGGATATAGTCACACAAACAGACGACAGAAAGTGCTGAGAGACCTGGACACTGAGGGCAAGGAGGGTTGAGCTGGGTCCTGGGTGATGAATAGGATTGTTTCAGGCTGAGCGAAGAGGGCAGGGCAGTAAGACGGGGAAAGCAGAATGCACACAAAGGCACTGAGCCTGGGGGACAGAGGGGAGGGTGTGAGGTCTGAGTGCCCAGGTCCGCAGAGGGGCATCAGGGAGCAGAGCGGGAGGTGGAAGGAGGGTCCAGATCAGGAGGGGCTGCCGATGGCCGTGTGTGACATCCAGGCCTTGCCTCCTAGGCAGGGGCAAGGCAATGGAAGCTGTCGAGCACAGAATAATCCATCGGGCATCTCTCTTGATCTAGAACTAGATTTTAAACATTACCTCTGTTTATGGTAGGAGGAACGGAAATCGCTCAGGGGTTATTGCAAGAGCCCAGCCGTAACAGGATGAAGGTCTGGACAGAGACCATCTGAGGAAGATGGAGAAAACAAACACGATTCTAGAGATTTCAGAAGTAGACACTACAGGACTTAGGGACAGAGTAGGAGTGCTGGGATGGCAGAAGGGGCTTGACTCCACAGTGGGACTCACGGACACAGGCAGGAGGGCACTGGAGATGCCCAGTGACACAGCCAGCATCCGAAATTGCCAATATTGACCTATAGAAAATGTCAACTGCACGTGGTTCAGCCTAATGATAAAGAAGTAAGGCCATTCAAAACATACGACATTCTGGAAAAGGCAAAACTAGGAAGGCAATAATAAGATCAGTGGTTGCCAGGGGTAGGGAGGAGTTACAGATGAACGGGTAGAACGTAGAGGATTTTTAGGGCAGTGAAACTACTCTGTATGGTCTTCGAACGATGGATACACAACATCATCCGTTTGTCCAAACCCATACGATGTCCAACGCCAAGAGTGAACCCTCCGGTCAATTATGGACTTGGGGTGATAATGATGTGTCAGTGTAGGTTCACCAGTTCCAACAAATGTACCACCCTGATGGGGGATGTCCACAGCAGAGAAAGTTACTCATGCACAGAGAGAACATGGGTGATCTCTGTCCCTTCTGTCCAATTTTGCTGTGAACCTAAACTGCTATAAAAAATAAAGTGTATTAATTTTTAAAAAGAAGTAGGACCCAGACTTGAATCCAGCTCTGCTAAATCCAGATATTTTCCCTCCTGCAACATTGCCTGAGACTGAACATTTTCTAAAGCATTTCAATCTCAGGAAGCCAATCTGCTAGCTCTCACAAAGCTTTCAAAAGCTTTCACCTCCCCTTCTTCCCACCATGGGTGGGGGGGGGGAGGATGTCCCCCTGCTGACCCCCCCCCCATGCAGCCTGGCTTCCCATCCCTCTGTCTCACCCCCTGAGCCAGCAGACCATACCCAACATGGCTGGCCTTGTCCCCAACCTGAGCAATCCCCTCCGTGATGTGGCAGGCACGTGAGGCTGAGCAGATTTCGTGCCTCTTCTTTCCCTCAGGCAACGGCTGGCCAGCCAAGTCTTGAGCGGGAGCCACTGGGCAGGCTGACAGACTCACAGCCACCAGCTCCAACCCCAGCATCTGCCAGTGAGCAGAAGGCAAAAGGAAGAAAGCCCACAGATGGTCAAGTCTCTTGACCCTCACTTGGTGGAGGAGTACTCAGCCTGGACTTGCCTGGCCATGAT
>NW_027702929.1:0-342 GCF_054177405.1 Leptonychotes weddellii | reverse complement strand
TTCATGGGGCTAGACCCCAGATTCAAAGCTGAATTAACAACTACATCCTGGGGCACCTGGGTGGCTCAGTTGGTTAAGTGTCTGACTGTTGATCTCAGCTCTGTCTTGATCTTGGGGTCGTGAGTTCAGGGCCTGAGTTGGGCTCCACACTGGGCATGGAGCCTACTTAAAAAAAAAAAAACAAAACTACATCCTAAGCCCTGCAAGTCCTAGGGCCAGATGCCACTGGTAGATATCCTGATTCATTTTGGATGAGCTCCTGAACTAGGGGAGCATGGGAATGCCCAACTTGAGAAGCTGGGGCGGGGGAGGGGAGGAAGGGTATTAGGTAAAGAGCAGGCT
>NW_027702928.1:0-342 GCF_054177405.1 Leptonychotes weddellii | reverse complement strand
GGGCGCCTGGGTGGCTCAGTTGGTTAAGCGACTGCCTTCGGCTCAGGTCATGATCCTGGAGTCCCTGGATCGAGTCCCGCATTGGGTTCCCTGCTCGGCAGGGAGTCTGCTTCTCCCTCTGACCCTCCCCCCTCTCATGTGCTTGCTCTCTCTCATTCTCTCTCTCTCAAATAAATAAATAAAATCTTTAAAAAAAAAAAAGACTCTATTATACCAATACTACTTTATTCAAAAATATGCTTTTAAATAACTCATTCCCCAGCCTGCAATGCACTTTACTAGTTTGGGGAAAAATATTACGTGCTAATTCGGATTCCATTTAGTGCAGACCCCTACATTCCC
>NW_027702927.1:0-342 GCF_054177405.1 Leptonychotes weddellii | reverse complement strand
TCACAAGGATGTAGTAATCTTGTTTGGATTTGGGTGGAAGTTAAAGTTCTTTCTTGTAAGTTTGCCCCTTTGCAATTAAAAACACAGATGAGGAGGGCGGAGCAAGATGGCGGAGGAGTAGGAGACCTGGATTTCGTCTCCTCTCAGGAATTCAGCTGGATAGGGATCAAACCATTCTGAACACCTACAAACTCAACAGGAGATCGAAGAAAAGAAGAGCAACAACTCTCTCATCAGAAAAGCGACCACTTTCAGGAAGGTAGGACGTGCGGAGAAGTGAATCCGAGGCGATATTCGGGAGGATAGACGGCGGGGGAGGGGCCTCCATCGGCCACTTCTGGC
>NW_027702926.1:0-342 GCF_054177405.1 Leptonychotes weddellii | reverse complement strand
GGGTATTAAGGAGTACATGTACTGCATGGAGCACTGGGTGTTATACAAAACCAATGAAACATGGAACGCTACATCAAAAACTAATGATGTATTGTATGGTGACTAACGTAACATAATAAAATAAAATAAAATAAAGACTAAGCAAAACAAAACAAAACAGAAAACAAGGCTAAGGCAGGTTGCATGCCTTGCTGGAATTAGGATCCAGGTCTGTAGATACTGATCCTAATGCCTCTTTCATACATCACTCAGGGAGAGAGCCCTTGGAAGCCCTCACACCCAGTCCCTGTCTAGGGCTGCCCTGGCCATTCCTGCCCCATAGATTCTTCTGGTCTCTGAACT
>NW_027702925.1:0-342 GCF_054177405.1 Leptonychotes weddellii | reverse complement strand
GCAGCAAGCTGTGACACCTTGTAAGGGAGACGTTTTCAGAACATTCCTGGTTTATTTTTTACCATGGCTCTTATCCCCATCTGACATATGTTTAGAGTCCATTCCCCTTTACTAGAATTTCAAGTCCATAAATCCCATGCTTTTTGTCCACTGCATATCCCCAGTGCCCAGAAAAAAAGGGGGGGAAAAAGGAGAGTATTTCTACATGTGGAAATCTGGGAACGTTTCATGAGTTAGACTTTGAAAGGTGGCTCTGTTTTGAATATTCAGAGACTGGCAGGAGGAGAGAAGATACTTTCAGGCAAAGAGAGGAGTATGATCAAGATGAGCCAAGCACAGCTG
>NW_027702924.1:0-342 GCF_054177405.1 Leptonychotes weddellii | reverse complement strand
GGAGGTGGCAATGACAAATTTGTGTTGTGTTCCACACAGAGGAACTCGATTGAGGGCCAGAGGTCTGGTCACAAGTAGCAAACCACTGCTCAGCTGCTTCAGGAAGACCGCCCTCTTGCCTCTGTGGTGCCCAGTGAGGATGGTCAGAATGGTGCCAGGAGTGATGCCATTTCCAGTTTCCTCACATGCTAACTGAACGTTTTGTTTTTTTGTTTTTTGTTTTTTTGTTTTTTTACTGTCATTCAACAGCTTTCAAGGCACATCTTGAGTAGGATAAAACCCAGGCATTTTGTGAAGTTTAACCACTCAGGTTCCACTGTTCTTGTCACCACCAACTGGCTT
>NW_027702923.1:0-342 GCF_054177405.1 Leptonychotes weddellii | reverse complement strand
CTGCTCACATGACTGTCCATGTCCCATGTGTGTCTTAGAGAGTAAGTTCCTTGAGGATTAGCCACACCGGCACCATCTTGAATCACACAGCACAACAGGTAAGCACCTATTCAAGTCTTTGTGATTATGGGGGAAAAAAAAAAAAAAAACCTCCAAAAAACTATAGAATGTTAGCGCTGAAAAGACGCCCCACCCCCCAACACCAAAATCACCTTCCCATTTTGCCAATCAGGAAGCTGTAGCCCACCAAAGCCCACAAGGTCACAGAGTGACAGCTGGATCTGGAACTCAGGCCCCCTAACTCAGGAAGGCACACTGCCCACCAATCCTCATTCCCAAGTT
>NW_027702922.1:0-342 GCF_054177405.1 Leptonychotes weddellii | reverse complement strand
TCTGTGGGGAGGTGCATTTTATCACTGACATTGTTTTGATTTGCTTACATATGGTGCTGACGGCAAACCAACTTTTATTTTATGGTTGCTTTTCAATTCTCTACAGACAATGAATCTTACTAGTGTCTGCACCCAGTGAGGGACCCAACCTTGCCCTTGGTACATCACTGGGGCCAGCCCAAGGAGCACAAGTGTTTGCCTAAGTCTATTTGAAAGGTAGAGAGAAGCCTCCAGCAGATATATCCTCAGGTGTCTGAAACTGAAATTCTACCATTACCAGAAATAGTAAAAATCATGACAAAAATAAGAGCCACCACTTGAACGCCTATGTGCCAGAAACGA
>NW_027702921.1:0-342 GCF_054177405.1 Leptonychotes weddellii | reverse complement strand
GCCAATTTTGATAGAATAAAATAGAGCACTTACTTGGGGATTTGTTATTATTTTAGTGCCTTTAAACAATGTTTCCCTTAAAGAAAAAAAGGACAAATAGACATAAACTCACATGCTTTTAAAACATAGAAGGAGGTACTCAAGCCTGATCCATACTACATTTCCTGTTTTGTCATGAATCTGAAAAAAAGACAGGAAACATGCTGTTTTTATTCCCATTTTTAGTATTCTGCAATTTGCCACCTGATGTTGATTATAATAGTTATGAAGCCTCAATTCTTAAAATTGATATGGTTTGGTTTATATATAGTGTTTTTGTGTGTATATTTTGGATAGCATTTT
>NW_027702920.1:0-342 GCF_054177405.1 Leptonychotes weddellii | reverse complement strand
CCCACCCCGCCCCCTCACCCCCATCCCCAAGGGACCGAGCAACCGCACACGGTGGGGGGCGGGGTGGCAAAGGGGGCATCAAGGAGAGAGCAGGAGCCCGGAGGCTTCCCGACCGCAGGTGCTTTACCTGGCGCATCTCAGGTCCTCGCACAGCATCCCTCTGCGAGGTACGTCATTGCCAGGTGTGACCGCTGATCACAGGGACGGTACCCGACTTTGCCAGGAGCGCTCAGCAGCTGAGTCCCACAGGCTGCTTTCAAGAGCGGCTCTGCCTGACTCCAGAGCCCAGGTAGTGGTGCCCACCGGGAAGCGGCGCTGCCACCTTGAGTAGCTGTGTTCCTG
>NW_027702919.1:0-6258 GCF_054177405.1 Leptonychotes weddellii | reverse complement strand
GGTGGGAGGATGGGTTAGCCTGGTGATGGGTATTAAAGAGGGCACATTCTTCATGGAGCCCTGGGTGTTATATGCAAACAATGAATCATGGAACACTACATCAAAAACTAATGATGTAATGTATGGTGATTAACATAACATAATAATAAAAAAATAGTAAACAGTTACATAGACAATCTAATATCAATAATCATTTTAAATGTGAATGGTCTAGTAACATCAATGAAAAGACAGAGATTGCCAGAGTTGATTAAAAAAGGAAACAACTCAGCTATAAGCTATCGACAAGGAATCCACTTTAAAAATAAAGATTCAGATAGGGTAAAAGTAAAGAAATGGTGAAATAGTACCACTTATCAAAAGAAAAGTAGAATAGCTATTTTAATTTCAGACAAAACAAACTTCATAATAAGGAATATTACCAAGGATAAAGAGGGATATTACATAATGATAAAGGGTTTAATTGACTAAAAAGACAAGAATCTGAAACATATGTACCCAAAAAATAAAAATAAAAAAGAATCAAAATACATGAGGTAAAAACTGATAAATCTGAAGGAAAACTAGACAATCCAGCTATTATAGAGTTCAACATCTCTCTTAGAGTAATTGATAGATGATGCAGGCAGAAAATCAGTAATAATATAGTAAAACTGAATGACACCATCAATCAACTGGATCTAAATGACATGTATAGAATACTTTATCCAATAATGGCAGAACACATACTCTTCTTGAGCTCAAGTGGAACTTTCAACAAGATCTGGGCCATAAAACACAATTTAACAAATTTTTAAAGAATAGAAATCATACAAAGTATGTTCCCAGACCACAGTGATATTAAAGTAGAAATCAATAACAGATAGTGAAACATCCTCCAAATATTTGATAAGTAAATATACTTCTTAATAATACATGAGTAAAATCATAATTCTAAAAACAATTTTAATATTTTGAACTAAATAAAAGTGAAAAATAACTCACCCAATTTGTAGTATGTAGCAAAAGCAATATTTATAGGGAAATCTGTAGTACTAAATACATGTACTAGAAAAGATGAATAAGGGGTGCCTGGTCGGCTCAGTCAGTTAAGTATCTGCCTTCTGCTCAGGTCATGATCTCAGAATTCTGGGATCGAGCCCTGTGTTGGGCTCCCCACTCAGTGGCCAGTCTGCTTCTCCCTCTCCCTCTGCCGCTCTCTAAGCTCATCCTCTCTCTCTCTGTCTCTCTCAAATAAATAAATACAATCTTTAAAGAAAAAGAAAAGAAAGAAGAATGATCTAAAATCAATAACATGAGCTTCCACCTTAGGAAACTAGAGAAAGAAAAATTTAAGCTTAATGCAAGCAGAAAAATAAATAACTAGTAAAAATTAGAATAGAAATCAATATAATTGAAAATACAGCAATAGATAAAATCAACAGAATGATTATTTGAATAGATAATAAAGGTGATAAACCTTGTGTTAAGCTAAACAAGAGAAAAGAGAAAGAAGTTGCAAATTATGATATCAGAAATGAAAAAGAATCATCATAACTAAAGGCATGGACATTAAAAGAATGATAATGGAAAGCTATGAATGACTCTATTCTTTCAGTTTTTATAACTTAAATAAAATGGAACAATTTCTCAAAAGGTACAAATAACCATAATACACACAAGGAAAAATAAAGTGAATAATGCCTTATCTGTTAAAGAAATTGAATTAATAATTTATTACTGTTCAAAAAAAGAAATTGCCAGACTAAGATGTTTCATTGGTGAATTCTGCCCAATATTTAAGAAATAACACCAAATCCTGACAATCATGTCCATAAAACAGAAGCAGAGGAGACATTGCCTACTCATTCTATAAGGCCGACATTACTTTAATACCCAAATCAGGTAATATACAATATACAATCAGTGATTGATTTTTGAATGTTGAACCAGGTTTGCATTTCCATAATATGCATCACTTAGTTGAATATAATTCTCTTTTACATTGTTGGAATCAATTCACTAATAATTTGTTGAGGATTTTAACATGTGAGATATTGGTCTGTAGCTTTCTTTCCTTGTATATTACCCGATTGTCAGGATTTCATAAATATTTGGCAGAATTCACCAGTGAAACCATTTTAGTCTGGCAACTGATCATAATTAAAACTTAATTAATTAAAAATCAATCACTGCAATCTGGGTGCTATCAACAAGATGGCAGAGAAAGAAATACCAGCCTTTGTCCCTCTACCACAAAACAAACAAACAAATGAATGAATAAATAAATAAATAGCTATCTATGAACAAAACTAGTTCTGGGAAGACCCAAGAGTCCAATTAAGAACATATAGCAATATAGTGGAGAAAAAGAATAAGCACAAAGAAAGAATCACTGGGGAGATTGACATAACTGAGATGTCTAAAGATGATAGATAATAACAAATGTGAGCACTGTCTGTATCAGGCATGCAGCAGGTGCCAATACAACCCACCAGGGGGCTTCTCTTTGGAGAGCACTGGCAGCCTTTGCCAAGAAGGACTTCAACAGCTCCCATAACAGCTGTGGAGAATCCACAGCTTTCACAGCAGAGAACTGGGTAGTGTTCATCTGTGTGGATCCCAGAAGCTTTCCCCACAAAAGACACCAGCAGCTTTTACCACCAGTAAAGAATAGCCTAAACTCCAGAGCTGGCTCTGCAGCTGCTCTGTACATACCCGTGCTCCAATATCTGGCTCTATGGCTACTCCATATAAACCTGTGTCTTGGATATGACTGGTGCCATTGTGGAACGCTAGCCAGTGTCCCAAATCCCACAGCTGCTATCTCTCCATATGTAACAACAGTTTGGACTCTGCCTTTGACTGTTCAATGTGCACCTTCATCACACACACCAGAGCCACTACCACGATGAATTAGCCATTGCTCCAAACCTGGAGCTGCTGTCACTCCACAGAGCCCACACTTCTGTCCCCCCCTCCATGGCTGTAGCTCTCACAAACCAGATCAGGTGATGAGGAGGATCCTTTTGGCCACAATATACCCCATGGGAGACAAAGATATAAGGTGGTTCCCAGGAGCCTTTGTTACAGAAGATGACAATAGCCCTTACTAACATTATAGCCTACCTGCAGCTTTGGCCATTGAGGATCCCTGAAATATTGGTCAAAGTTGACTTCAGCTTATGGAGTGGCATAGAGACTATGCTGTTTGGTCTTCCTTGGAACTGTGAGTGCCACACTTCACCCAAACATTACCCTCACATCCACCCACCGGTAAAAGCCTTTCCCCATAAAAGCCAGCCTGTAAAGACAGGAAGAGTTGTCTGTTCCATCATATGCACAGGTATCAATGAAAGGCTATAAGAAACATGAAAAATCAGGAGAACAAGACACCACTAAAGAAATACAATAACAAAGTAACAAACCATAAAGAAATAAAGGTTATGAGTTGTCATACAAAGAATTCAAAATAATTGCTTTAAGGAAGCTCAGCCAGCTATAAGAAAACACAGAACAACGCAACAAAATCAGAAAAACAATGAATAAAATGAGTTCAATTAAGAAATAAAAATAATAACAATTCTATAGCTGAAGAATACAATGAAAGAAATGAACAATGTAATAGAGAGCATTGAGAGCAGACTTGACTGAGGAGAAAAAGAATCTGTGAACACAAAGACAAGTAATTTGAAATTATCCAGTCAGAGGAGAAAAAGAAAAACATTAAAATGTCTAAAGAAAGTCTACATGAATATTTCATGCAAGTGAAAACCAAAAGAGAATGGGAGTGGTTATACTTATAATAAACAAAATAAAATTTAAATTAAAAAAAGACAAGAGACAAAGTTATGATATAATGATAAAAATATCAAATCATTAAGAGAATTTATCAATTCTAAGTATGTATGCACATGTATGAACTTAAATATAGTAAGCAAATAACAATTTGAGGACAGAAAAAGAAAACACAATAGCAGGGAATCAATACCGCATTTTTGGCAATTGGTAGATAATTCAGGTAGAATATCAATGAGGAAATATTAAGCTTGAATATATTTGACAAAGTAATGGAATATATATAACATTCCACAAAACAGCAGCAGAATTCACACTCTTCTCAAGTGCACAAAAAAGAACATTCTTCAGGATAAATTCTATGTTAGGTCATGAAAGAAGACTTAACAAATTTAAGAAGATTGAGATTATGTCATATCCTCTCTAATCACAATTGTATGAAACTAGAAATCAATAACAGGAAGAAAACTGGAAGAGTCACACATATGTGCAAGTTTACATTCTTCTGAGCAGCAAATATCTTGAGACAAATATATAAATATACCAAAATAATCGAGCCCCGCATCGGGCTCCCTGCTCGGCGGGAAGCCTGCTTCTCCCTCTCCCTCTCCCCCTGCTTGTGTTCCCTCTTTCACTGTGTATCTCTCTGTCAAAAAAGTAAATAAAATCTTTAAAAAAAAAAAAAAGAAGAAGAAGAATAACTAGTAGGATATTGAATCAGTAGTCAAAACCTCTCAAAAAAGAAAACACCAGAAAAAAAAAAAAAACAGCTTCATGGGTACATTTACCAAATATTTAAAGAAGAATTAAGGGCAACCCTTCTCCAATTCTTCCAAAAAACTTCAGAGGAAAGAAAAACTTCAAACTCATTTTGAAACACCACAATTACCCTGATACTAAATCCAGACTTGCAGACTACAAGAAACATAAAATACAAGGCAATATTCTTGATGAACATATATGCAAAAAGCCCCAACAAACTAGAGGCAAACTGAATTCAACAGCATATTAAAAAAATCATATATCACCATTGAGAATTATATTTGTTGTGGGTTTTTCATAGATGGCTTTTATGATATTGAGGTATGTACCCTCTATCCCTATACTCTGAAGAGTTTTGATCAAGAAAGATGCTGTCCTTTGTCAAATGCTTTTTCTGCATCTATTGAGAGGATCATATGATTCTTGTTCTTTCTTTTATTAATGTATTGTATCACATTAATTGATTTGCGAATGTTGAACCAACCTTGCAGCCCAGGGATACATCCCACTTGGTCGTGGTGAATAATCCTTTTAATGTACTGTTGGATCCTACTGGCTAGTATTTTGGTGAGAATTTTTGCATCCATGTTCATCAGAGATATTGGTCTGTAATTCTCCTTTTTGATGGGGTCTTTGTCTGGTTTTGGGATCAAGGTAATGCTGGCCTCATAAAATGAGTTTGGAAGTTTTCCTTCCATTTCTATTTTTTGGAACCATTTCAGAAGAATAGGTATTAATTCTTCTTGAAATGTTTGGTAGAATTCCCCTGGGAAGCCATCTGGCCCTGGGCTTTTGTTTGTTGGGAGATTTTTAATGACTGCTTCAATTTCCTTGTGCTTACAGGTCTGTTCAGGGTTTCTATATCTTTGTGGTTTAGTTTTGGTAGTTTATACATCACTAGGGATGCATCCATTTCTTCCAGATTATCTAATTTGCTGCCATATAGCTGCTCATAATATTTTTATAATTATTTATATTTCTTTGGTGTTGGTTGTGGTCTCTCCTCTTTCATTCATGATTTTGTTGATTTGGGTCATTTCTCTTTTCTTTTTGATAAGTCTGGCCAGGGGTTTATCAGTCGTATTAATTCTTTCAAAGAACCAACCCTTGTTTTGTTGATCTGCTCTACTGTTCTTTTGGTTTCTAGTTCATTGATTTCTGCTCTGATCTTTATTATTTCTCTTCTCCTGCTGGGTTTAGGCTTTATTTGCTGTTCTCTCTCCAGCTCCTTTAGGTGTAGGGTTGCGTTGTGTATTTGAGACCATTCTTGTTCCTTGAGAAAGGCTTGTATTGCTATATACTTTTCTCTTAGGACCGCCTTTGCTGCATCCCAAAGATTTTAACCTGTTGTGTTTTCAATTTCATTTGTTTCCATGAATTTTTTAAGTTCTTTAATTTCCTTGTTGACCCATTCATTCTTTAGTAGGATGCTCTTTAGCCTCCATGTATTTGAGTTCTTTCCAAATTTTCTTTTGTGATTGAGTTCTAGTTTCAAAGCATTGTGGTCTGAAAATAGGCAGGGAATGATCCCAATCTTTTGGTACCGGTTGAGACCTGATTTGTGATCTAGGAGGTGATCTCTTCTGGAGAATGTTCCATGGGCACTAGAGAAGAATGTGTATTCCATTGCTTTGGGATGGAATGTTCTGAATATGTCTGTGAAGTCCATTTGGTCCAGTGTGTCATTTAAAGTCTTTATTTCCTTGTTGATCTTTTGCT
>NW_027702918.1:0-342 GCF_054177405.1 Leptonychotes weddellii | reverse complement strand
AGAATGAACAGATTTTGATCTGAGTTCTGGGATCTCTCTCAGCCAGTGTAAAATGGTTCATCCTAGAGGTTAGTTTTAAATAGTCAAAAATAGATTAATGTTACAAATTTTACCCCATTACAAAAATAAATATAGGCAACCTATACTATCAGTTTCACTGCCCCCAAATAATCACCTCTGGTTCTAATCTGGCCACCACTTCTCAGATATAAGACACAATTTTAATCACGTTTACCCCATCCCACCTTAAAACCTTCCATGTTTCTCCCTATAGCAAGAAATAAAATGGAATATGCCAAGTCTTTATGCCTTTGTCCATGCTGTTTATTCTACCTGGAATTT
>NW_027702917.1:0-342 GCF_054177405.1 Leptonychotes weddellii | reverse complement strand
GTTTCTTCTCCCTTTTCTACAGTGTTCCTTTCTGAATCATATCCAGTTTAGTGTTTTTCATCCTTGTAGGAAATTAGAGTTCATAAGTCATTTTACTGGGTTTATGACATTTTACAGTATAAAACATAGACATATATATATGCACTTTCATATTCACTTAGCTTTATTCAGCTTAAAGTTCCGCACTCTCTTGATTGTCTTTCCTCTTACAACCACAAACTGACCAGCTATGGACTTGGGGTCACTCTGAATTTTCTGGATGATATAATCGTACTTCCCATTCCTACCTAATGAAAAACGAAAGGAGTTTCTACCACATCATTTTGTCCTGAAAATACGAAG
>NW_027702916.1:0-342 GCF_054177405.1 Leptonychotes weddellii | reverse complement strand
TTTTTTTTTTAAAGATTTTATTTATTTATTTGAGAGAGAGAGAATGAGAGAGAGAGAACACCTGAGAGGGGATAGGGTCAGAGGACGAAGCAGACTCCCTGCCGAGCAGGAAGCCCGATGCGGAACTCGATCCAGGGACTCCAGGATCATGACCTGAGCCAAAGGCAGTCGCTTAACCAACTGAGCCACCCAGGCGCCCTTGAATAATGTCATTTAAAAAAGCATTCAATTGAAATATAATAGCCTAATAGTTGTGATTTTGCTTTTGACCATCCTCACTTTATAAAAAAATAAAAACTCTCTTTTCTGTGAACCATTAGAAATTATGCTTTCATCACTGCT
>NW_027702915.1:0-342 GCF_054177405.1 Leptonychotes weddellii | reverse complement strand
CAGCTCACCTCCCGTCCCGTCAACAGCAAGGGCCTGGGAGAAGAAATCACCTTCTGAAAAGTAAAATGGGCCATTACGTGCCCTGCCAAACCCATCCTCAGCCAAGGTTGATTCTTTTTTTTTTTTTTAAGATTTTATTTATTTATTTGAGAGAGAATGAGAGACAGAGAGCATGAGAGGGAGGAGGGTCAGAGGGAGAAGCAGACTCCCTGCCGAGCAGGGAGCCCGATGCGGGACTCGATCCCGGGACTCCAGGATCATGACCTGAGCCGAAGGCAGTCGCTTAACCAACTGAGCCACCCAGGCGCCCCAGCCAAGGTTGATTCTTATTACTGGAATTTT
>NW_027702914.1:0-342 GCF_054177405.1 Leptonychotes weddellii | reverse complement strand
CTCACTGATATGAGGAATTCTTAATCTCAGGAAAGAAACTGAGGGTTGTTGGAGTGGTGGGGGGTGGGAGGGATGGGGTGGCTGGGTGATAGACATTCGGGAGGGTATGTGTTATGGTGAGTGCTGTGAATTGTGTAATACTGTTGAATCACAGACCTGTACCTCTGAAACAAATAATACATTATATGTTAAAAAAAAAAAAAAGAAGATAGCAGGAAGGGAAGAATGAAGGGGAGAAATTGGAATGGGATAAGTACCATGAGAGACTTTGGACTCTGCAAAACAATCTGAGGGTTCTAGAAGGGAGGGTGTGGGGGTTGGGTTAGCTTGGTGATGGGTATT
>NW_027702913.1:0-342 GCF_054177405.1 Leptonychotes weddellii | reverse complement strand
GAACAGAGAAGGCAGACCGATCCCAGAAACACGGAGGTGACCAAGAGCAGCCTGTCAGCTGTCTCCGCCCATGAGTCCGGGCCTCCCGAGGTCCCTGGACCGGCCTAGGGTGTGTGCGAGGCCTGGCCCGGCCTTGAAAGTCAAGGCCTGAAAACAGGAGGCGGGCAGCCAGCAGAGGGGGTGAGAGGCGCCGTGTCCCACCCCACGCCCCCCTCCCGCGCAGCAGACCCTGTGGGCTGTGCTCACTGTCACCCCGGGGCTGGGCGCGGCCCCCACGGCTCTGCGGTCACGGCCATGGAGGGATTTCTTTTAAATGTGTTTGTCTGGGTTCCCACCTTCCTT
>NW_027702912.1:0-342 GCF_054177405.1 Leptonychotes weddellii | reverse complement strand
GCGCCTGGGTGGCTCAGTCGTTAAGCGTCTGCCTTCGGCTCAGGTCATGATCCCAGCGTCCTGGGATCGAGCCCCACATGGGGCTCCCTGCTCCGCAGGAAGCCTGCTTCTCCCTCTCCCACTCCCCCTGCTTGTGTTCCCTCTCTCGCCGTGTCTCTCTCTGTCAAATAAAGAAATAAAATCTTTAAAAAAAAAAAAAAGGTAAGTCAGTATAAAATACATAAAAAAAAATCTAGATTATGATTCCCAATATGAAGGAGCGAAGAAGAGATACACAAATACGGACACGTGGAGAAAAAAAGAAGGAAATATGTCAGAATGTTAATAGATATTATCTATGGG
>NW_027702911.1:0-342 GCF_054177405.1 Leptonychotes weddellii | reverse complement strand
TGGTGGGTATTGAGGAGGGCACATTCTGCATGGAGCACTGGGTGTTATGCACAAACAATGAATCATGGAACACTTCATCTAAAACTAATGATGTCATGTATGGGGATTAACATAAGAATAAAAAAAAATTAAAAAAAAAACTAATGATGTACTATATGGTGACTAACATAACATAATAAATTTAAAAAAAAAAAAACCATTTGGAGTCATACCCCTTTGTATGAATGGGCCACCAGCCCAATACAAAGATTTATTTGTTCCAATTTGCTGTTCTATTTTTATAAATTACTTCATAAATGTTACTTTCATTTCATTTTATGCTTATGTAAAACATTTATATGG
>NW_027702910.1:0-342 GCF_054177405.1 Leptonychotes weddellii | reverse complement strand
TTGCATCATTGTATAATTGACATATAACATTGTGTAACACTATATACAGTGTGATGATTTGATACATACATATATCGCAGATAGTTCCTATTTTATAATGTCTTTTTTTTTTAATATTTTATTTATTTATTTATTTGACAGAGAGAGAGAGCACAAGCAGGGGCGGGGTGGAGAGGGAGAAGCAGGCTCCCCACTGAGCAGGGAGCCCGATGTGGGACTCG
The DNA here is from genome assembly GCF_054177405.1 of Leptonychotes weddellii. NCBI lineage: Eukaryota > Metazoa > Chordata > Mammalia > Carnivora > Phocidae > Leptonychotes > Leptonychotes weddellii. The sequence goes on along the minus strand of NW_027702910.1, from coordinate 121 downwards.
ATCCCAGGACCCTGGGATCATGACCCGAGCTGAAGGCAGATGCTTAACCATCTGAGCCACCCAGGTGCCCCTATTTTATAATGTCTTATACATCCCCAATTTGTGCTTTGTTTGATTTTCT
>NW_027702909.1:0-342 GCF_054177405.1 Leptonychotes weddellii | reverse complement strand
TTGCAAATGTCCCCTGGGAATTTTAGCGAAGATAGCACTTGTCAATTCAGGCTGAAAAAAGATATTGTCATGGGAGTATTCTCACACCTCCCCCGTTTGCCCAAGGAAAGAAAGCCCTGTATGGATGGCCCTCATTTCTCCAGCCTCCTGGGGATAGTTTACCTCTGCTGGGCCGACTCCTGGGCTTTGTGATCCAGGAGGAGAGGATGGGCAACAGAGAAGCCGACAAAGGCCAGCAAGAGAGGTGAGGACTTCACCTGAAGCCCAAGATGGTGACATTAGGGAACATTTACATATGAAAGGTGAGGAGTCAGGTGGAGCTAAGGGGTTGGGAAAGGTGGC
>NW_027702908.1:0-6259 GCF_054177405.1 Leptonychotes weddellii | reverse complement strand
ATGAGAGACGATGGACTCTGAAAAACAAACAGGGTTCTAGAGAGGAGGGGGGTGGGAGGATGGGTTAGCCTGGTGGTGGGTATTGAGGAGGGCACATTCTGCATGGAGCACTGGGTGTTATGCACAAACAATGAATCATGGAACACTTCATCTAAAACTAATGATGTAATGTATGGGGATTAACATAAGAATAAAAAAAATAAAATAAAATAAAAATAAAAGAATGAAGCTACTGATAATTAGTAATGTAAAAGATAAAATTAAAGAAAATTAAAGATAAAAGTATATTGTCAAAAAAATAAATATACCCCAAAATATGGGCCTAAAGGGCCTAAATATACCCCAAACTATGGGTCTAATGTATGGGCTTTTTCTAAAGAAAAAGCAAATGGAAAATATGAAAAGATAAATATATGCAATAATTAGAAAAGTACAGTTGACGGTACCACAGACACTGAAAAAATAATTTATAAGAGAACATTACTTGTATTTTTTCTGAGGATCATACTTTATTGATAACTGGTTTCTTATTTTAATATTCTGGGCATATTTGTTTCAGCATTGTTCAGCAAACCCTCAACCCCTATCATTGTTGGTACTTCATTTAGGTCTGACAACTTTCTTCATAGTACTAAGGTACTCACATTGTGTTATACCACTCTCATCTTTCAAATAGTACTACTTTTTAGCTATAGAATAGGGTTGTTTATCATGAACTCCTATAGTCAATTCTAGGTTGATACTTCAAGGAAGAATTCACTTAGCAGAATCAACTTATTTGTTTGCTTGTTTTCCTGAGCCAGGAGATACCCTTGTGACTTCTTTTGTAGCAGCTAGACACAAGAAGGGCACTCTCTTCTTTAATGATAACTTTATTCCCAAAACTCAGCATTGTGGGGCAGTTCAATATCAAGTTTTTGGACTACTGCCATTATTGAACTAGTTGAAATGTGTTTTTATTATAATAGGAATAAATTTCATTATGCTATTGTATTATCCATGAAAATGCATTAAAACTAACCATGTTCAGGTTAGTCATTGAAACTTTAACAATTACATATAAGTATACTTCCTCTTGAGTACAAAAATCAGTGTCTCAACATTGAGGCTCTTGGGAAGTGATTGGAAATTGCGACGGTAACTCTTGGTGGGGCATGACTTTAAAATTGACTTGACTCTAGAGACAAGTACAGAGCCTTTGAATTAAACTGAGCAAAACAACTGCTGATAGAAATGCCCAACATTGCGTATTATTATTTAAAAATGGCCGTTTTGGTATACTGGAAAATTTCTCCCCATGTTTTCTCTAGATTTTTCCACTTACTACAACTACCTAGGCCTCCAATGTTGGAACCAGGTCCTTTGGCTTAAATAGGTACAAACCTCCTTTCCATTGGCTTGTCCACATGTAGCTTTATATGCACACCCAAAGCAAGCTTTAATAGGTGCTTTGGCTTATGTTGATAAACAAGAGAAAGAAAATGTCTGGTAGCTTCAACACTTTTTATTTATTTATTTATTTATTTATTTAAAAGATTTTATTTATTTATTTGACAGAGAGAGAGAGAGAGAGAGAGAGAGAACAAGTACGCAGAGAGGCAGGCAGAGGGAGAGGGAGAAGCAGGCTCCCCGCTGAGCAGGGAGCCCGATGCAGGGCTCGATCCCAGGACCCTGGGATCATGACCCGAGCCAAAGGTAGGCGCTTAACTGACTGAGCCACCCGGGTGCCCCAGCTTCAACACTTTTTAAAGTGTGGTTTTCTTCTACTACTCCCTACAGTTTGACTAACAGATATTATAATATCTTAGTATTATATTAAGATTATAATAAAGAGTTTGTTTAAAAGAATATTGTAACTCACTGTTCCTGCTACTCAAGGTGGAACCCAAATTTTCTTTAAAACAGAGAAATAAGGTCATGAATTTTAATACTTTTATTCTGCAAGACATATGTCCACTGGATCTTATTTTGTGTTTTTTGTTTTTCTGTTCCTCCAAAGCATGAAATTAAAATAGCTGAAGTGAAATGAGTAAGTGATAGGGTGTATGATTTTAGTTCATTTGTTGTTGTAGTATTCTAAGTTAAATTATGTTTGAATTTTGTTATTATCATCTGTGTATTTATTCTTACATACTTACAGAGAGACAAATTTTTTTTCCTGTTGAAATCCTTGAATTTGTAACTTAAACCTTGAATTATGGCAGATAAAATTATCTGAATTGCTATAATGCACTTATCACAAAGCTCCATTTCCCTATGCAGCAGGATGGAGAGGATACAAAATGATATTATTATTTAAGAGATGATGTATCAAGCAAGAAAAGCATATAAACCAATATATTTATTTTCAGGTGTTTAAATGGAAAATACTAAGCTGAAATGTTTGATGGTCTAAGGAGCAATTTATAATGAGTATATGACAATATCGTAGACTTTACTCCTACTTTACATCACTAAAGTCTGCATAGCTTGATCTTAAATTCTGTGGAAAGGTTTGTAACTCTTTTAAGCTGTCCTTATCTCATCTTTTTTTTTTTTTTTAAAGATTTTATTTATTTATTTGAGAGAGAGAGAATGAGAGAGAGCACATGAGAGGGGGGAGGGTCAGAGGGAGAAGCAGACTCCCTGCTGAGCAGGGAGCCCGATGCGGGACTCGATCCAGGGACTCCATCCAGGGACTCCAGGATCATGACCTGAGCCGAAGGCAGTCGCTTAACCAACTGAGCCACCCAGGCGCCCTGTCCTTGTCTCATCTTGATCCTTCCCTAGGAAAGGGAATTAGGTTGTTTAGTATCTTTATAAAATTGTCATACATTTCTGTATTTTTCCTTCAAAGCAACAGCAGTGATAGTTTATAGAATGCTTTCATGTACACATAATTCTGAGGATTATTGTTCTGATTTAATGACTTGATAAGAACATGCATCTATCCGGTAACAGAGCTGGAAACTCTGAAGAACTGCTTTGGGATTTAGGATGCAAGGCATGTATGATTTCATATTTTCATGGATAAAATAGATAAGCTCTCACAGAGTGATTATGTGCATATGGGAATGTTATTTCTATCAGGCCCCTGTAGCTTCACTTCCTTTCATACCTGGCTCCAACATGTTCTTCAGTTCAACTTCGGTTCTTAGAAATATTGTTTACTTTTTTGATCCTGTTGTCCTTTCATCATGTTTGCCTGGCAAAATCCCAGCAATGCTTCAATCTAATTGTCCATCTTATTTAAACCTACACCAAAGTTGTCCAGCACTGCTGGCCACAGATGTTAATATCTATCAATTCATAATCTCTGTTCTTTCCAAGGGCGAAGAACTGTGTCATGGAAATAACATGGATGCCATTTCTCTATTCCCTGACTGTTGGTATCCCTTCATAACTTCTTGTTTTTCAGCATCTGCTATTAGCATGACATTAACTTGGAATATATTTTATTTTAACCTTATGATATATCTTTAACCTAATCTTGGAGCTAATAATTTGAAAAGAACATGTTTTCCAAAAGAAATACAAGATACAGGTGGCGGCTGGTTCCTGAGGGAGTTGGGTCCTGCAGAGTGAAGATTTAAATTCCAAGGTCATGGCAGAATATCTGAAGTTCATTGCCAGGACTGTGATGGTACAGGAAGGGAACATAGAAGGTGCATACAGGACCCTAAACAGAATCCTCACCATGGATGGGCTCCTTGAGGACATTAAGCGACAGTGGTACTGCGATGGCAGTACTATGACAAGCCTTGTCGCCAGCGACGACGGGAAAGCTACGAAACCTGTCGGCGGATCTGCAACATGGAAATGGCTCGCAAGATCAACTTCTTTTTTTTTTTTTTTAAGATTTTATTTATTTGAGAGAGAGAGAGAATGAGTGAGAGCACATGAGACGGGGGAGGGTCAGAGGGAGGAGCAGACTCCCCGCCGAGCAGGGAGCCCGATGCGGGACTCGATCCCGGGACTCCAGGATCATGACCTGAGCCGAAGGCAGTCGCTTAACCAACTGAGCCACCCAGGCGCCCGTAAGATCAACTTCTTGATGTGAAAGAATCGGCCGGATCCATGGCAGGGCTGCTGAGGCCTGTGGATAGTAGGCCCAGTATGAAAATCCCTATCCAGCTGTCTCCTTTCTTTCTCCAATCCCATTTTCTCTTACCTTTCTTACAATAAATTCAATCACGTATGTGCAAGAAGGCCTGCATATATAGAAGCAATCCCATAGTCAGCAGTGGACCCTCTCTTTTATTATGTGAAGGAGAAACTAAGTCAAAAAGTAGGAGTAGAATGGTGGTTGCCAAGGGCTGGTTGGGAATGGGGAATTAGTGTTTAAAGGGTATGGAATTTCAGTTGGGGAAGCTGAGAAAGTTCTAGAGACAGATGGTGGTGATACTTGCACAACAGTGTGAATGTACTTAATGCCACTGAACTGTACACTTGCATGGTGAAAATGGCAAATTCCATGTATATTTAGCTATAATAAAATTTTTTAAGTAGTCTAGGAGAGGTGAGGAACTTTTCTAAAATGTAGTGGAATATATCTACCATTTCCTACTCAATTCTTATGAAACCCAAAGCAAGACATTATTGGAAAAGCATCTGTTACTCTTTACTGAACTGTCCCCTCCCACCAACTGTTAGATAAAAGGAGAGGAGAGGAGGCATCTACATACTTGGAATAAATTTTGCTACTGAAACACCAAAAAAAAAAAAAAAAGAAATACAAGATACAAATAAAACATAATATTATATAAAGCTTGTATCACCAAGTAATATAGAACAAAAGTCAACTTACCTCTAAATTGACAAATGATATAGTTCCACAGACTATGTCCCTGAACATTATTGCTTAGGGAAATATTCTCAAGTGCCAGATGTTTCATTACTTGGGTGTATTTTTATAAAATGGAAATTCATTGATTGCCATCAGATGGAAATTAGAAAGAAAATCAAGTATTTAAAATCATCTCATCAATTTATTTTACCTGATATTTTGAAGCATAAACATATATATATATATAACACACACACTCATCCATATAAATATAAATGCATATGTATATATGTAGGATTTTGCTGAACTCATGCAGTGAATTTTACTAAAATTATTGTAATATTTTTATAAACGTGTTTTCAGTTTTTTTGGCAATACCTGCCATAAGTGTACATGTTAAATGTTGTAAAGTGTACATGCTAAATGTACATGCTAGTATGTTTATAGAAAATAAGGATAGTATTCATCTGAATTTCTTTTAAAAATAGTGTAAATGTCTTTTTTTTTTGTTATTTGTTGTTTTTTTTTTTATATATTTTTTTTGTTAGTGTAAATGTCTTTAACTCAACTCTGGGTATCAAAGGCCAGGTGACCAAGACGTCTGTGTAGATTTAAAGCATCACTGATAATTACCTTTACCATTGCTTTTTATTTTTTCTTATGGATTTGAGTTACTGTTACTGTCTTTTCATTTCAGTTTTGAGGAACTCCTTTAGTATTTCTTACAGGACAAATGTGTTAGCAATGAACTCTTTCAGTTTTGTTTATCAGGGAATGTCTTTTATTTTATAACACTGCTTAGCTTTTGTTGCTTGTTGGTGCATAGCTTCCAGGTTAACCAGAAGTGGATACTTAGGATATTCTCAGGTCTTCCTTGAGCATATGCACAGCCCTGGACATGCGCATAGCCTTATGTATGTGCCTTCTAGATTGCTAGGAATACGTTACAGTTTTTTTTTTTTTTTAAGATTTTATTTATTTATTTGAGAGAGAGAATGAGAGACAGAGAGCACGAGAGGGAAGAGGGTCAGAGGGAGAAGCAGACCCCCGGCCGAGCAGGGAGCCCGATGTGGGACTCGATCCCGGGACTCCAGGATCATGACCTGAGCCGAAGGCAGTCGCTCAACCAACTGAGCCACCCAGGCGCCCTACGTTACAGTTTTTCAACCCCCTCTACGACATCTCATTCCTCAGCTTTTCCTTTTATTTATTTATTTTTATTTTTATTTTTTTATTATTATGTTATGTTAATCACCATACATTACATCATTAGTTTTTGATGTAGTGTTCCATGATTCATTATTTGCATGTAACACCCAGTGCTCCATGCAGAACGTGCCCTCTTTAATACCCATCACCAGGCTGACCCATCCTCCCACCCCCCTCCCCTCTAGAACCCTCAGTTTGTTTTTCAGAGTCCATCGTCTCTCATGGTTCATCTCCCCCTCCGATTCCCCCCCTTCATTCTTCCCCTCCTGCTATCTTCTTCTTCTT
>NW_027702907.1:0-342 GCF_054177405.1 Leptonychotes weddellii | reverse complement strand
TAATACCCATTTAATGAGCACGTACTATGCTCTAAGCACTGTGCTAAGCACTGCAGGTATGTTCGCGACACAAAGCCCTTCGTCTCGTACGCTTACATTGGGAAGTTTCCTTCAGGTTTCAATTCCACACCAGCAGCATCGCTCAGAAGATGGGCTTGCGGGGCGCCTGGGTGGCTCAGTCGGTTGGGATTGCGCCCACCGTGACAGATGAGGAAGCAGGGGCTCAGAGCGCCCTGCGTGTGGTGGGGCAGGGGCCACCCCCGACCTGGCTGACCACGGAGCTGGGCTCTCACTGCTGGCTCACACCTGCCACGTGCCACCTCAGCGAGGCACAGCGGTTTC
>NW_027702906.1:0-342 GCF_054177405.1 Leptonychotes weddellii | reverse complement strand
CTTTATTGGCACATAAACATCTGTCTCACTTTTAATGGACTAGATAGTATTATATTGACCAGATGTCCCATCATTTATGCAACTAGTCATTAATACCAAAGTTATTTTTGTTCTTTAAAATTAAAAATAACATAGTGACTCTATTTGTCAGGTTATATTTGTACATGTGCATGAGTATTTCTGTATAAGTTGGCAAATACTGAATTATTGGCTAAAAATCTATCTTTCTTCCCAATTCTGATAACACCAAGTTGTCTTTTTTTTTCCATTTAAAAAAAAAAATTTTTATTAACATATAGCATATTATTTGTTTCAGGGGTACAAGTCTCTGTCACTTCATTT
>NW_027702905.1:0-342 GCF_054177405.1 Leptonychotes weddellii | reverse complement strand
AAGATTTTATTTATTTTTTGACAGAGACAGACACAGCGAGAGAGGGAACACAAGCAGGGGGAGTGGGAGAGGGAGAAGCAGGCTTCCCGCAGAGCAGGGAGCCCGATGCGGGGCTCGATCCCAGGACCCTGGGATCATGACCTGAGCCGAAGGCAGACGCTTAACGACTGAGCCACCCAGGCACCCCTAGAGACTATGTCTTAACCCAGGTGGGGTTGGTACCGGGAGCTCCAGAAGGTAAGGCAATACCGCAGCACAGGGCAGGCTTGCCTCTGATGCTCCGGAGCCCCAGACAAGCATGCCTTACTGATTTGTAGGGCTGGCTAGAGAGTTACAGTGTTT
>NW_027702904.1:0-342 GCF_054177405.1 Leptonychotes weddellii | reverse complement strand
CTGCAGGGCTCCCAGAGCCACATCCAGAGCCCACAGCCCCGCAGGGAGAGCTTCTTGCACAATTACCCTTAGTCCCATCACCTGACCCCGAGGCCCCACAAAAATGTTTCATCCCCCCTCCCCCCATGTTCTTTCTCTCCGGGACATATTAACTGTTATTTTATCTTTCCATGTTCTGTATACTGTTTATTATTTGTTTGAAATAAAATTACTTGTTTTCAATTGAACACGTCATGAGCATTAAGTACATTCCCAACGCTGTGCCACCACACCCCAGAACATTGCTGCAGAGTATCTCCTTCCGCAAAGGAGTCCCCGAACCAGAAGCCCTCCCTGCCCATT
>NW_027702903.1:0-342 GCF_054177405.1 Leptonychotes weddellii | reverse complement strand
TTTTTTTTTAAAGATTTTTTATTTATTTATTTGAGAGAGAGAGAATGAGAGAGAGCACATGAGAGGGGGGAGGGTCAGAGGGAGAAGCAGGTTCCTTGCTGAGCAGGGAGCCCGATGCGGGACTCGATCCAGGGACTCCAGGATCATGACCTGAGCCGAAGGCAGTCGCTTAACCAACTGAGCCACCCAGGCGCCCTAACTATTTCACTTCTAATTATTATTCTTTTTATTTCTTCTTGCAGTTTTTATCTTTTTATATGAGATTTCTCTAATATTTTACCACAGTGTAAAATTAACTTTGCTTTATAATTCTTTTTTTATATATAAATTTGATGTCTTTTT
>NW_027702902.1:0-342 GCF_054177405.1 Leptonychotes weddellii | reverse complement strand
CTCTGGCCCATTATTTTCCTTGATTGCATGCCATCTGAGATTGAGCTGGCCTGTTCAGTTATGTAGGCATTTAGAAGAAGAGCTGCATAGTAAACCCAAGCACAGAATTAGGACCTTTGAAACTCTGCTACACACTCAGGCTCTTGCGGAGGGAAGCCAGTCTTCTGCCGCTGAAGTTACTTTGACTGTCATTATGCTGCCTTCCCTGCCCACTCCCCAGTCAGACGTTATTTAGTTTATTGGAAAATACATGTTGTATGTGTCAACTAAAAACAGGGTGTCGTTTTGGGGCTTAAATGGAGGAGGGTTTTATTTTAGACTGAAGTGAAAGAATACGGAAAT
>NW_027702901.1:0-342 GCF_054177405.1 Leptonychotes weddellii | reverse complement strand
TCTATTAGAAGAAAAGTGTCTGGCTCCTCCCTACCTTGTAGGGTGAGAAAGAAGTAAAGCCAATATGCTTATATGAGATCACATTTTAGGAGATATTTCACAGTCATAGAATTTTTTTTTTCTTTCTTTTTTTTTTTGTATTACTGATTTTATTTGTGATTTGATCACATTAAGGTTGTCTTAAGGGACAACGTTTTTTTCCCTCAAATCCATTTTTTTTTAAATTTTTTTAAAATTTTTTATTCTTATGTTAATCCCCATACATTACATCATTAGTTTTAGATGAAGTGTTCCGTGATTCATTGTTTGTGCATAACACCCAGTGCTCCATGCAGAATGTGC
>NW_027702900.1:0-342 GCF_054177405.1 Leptonychotes weddellii | reverse complement strand
GCTGCCTGGCCTCCTCTGGCCAGATAGAAATGGAGGGGAGACCTGCACCCACCCAGGCTAAGGCAGGACAGGCCTTTGGCTCAAGGACCAGACAGCAGGCCCCCTCGGGGTGGGAAGATGCTTGGGAAGCCAGAGTCATCGGGGGCCGGCCCAGAACCGCGCGGCCGCATTCCCGCTCCGGCCCGTGTGCCACTTTGTGCCCAGGAGCTCGGGTCGCTGCTATAGTAACCGCACACACAGCCGGGGTGACACAGGTGGGCCCGGGGCAGGGCTGAAGGGAGAGACACAGGGCTGAGGACCTGAGGGAGGGGCTGGCCTGGGAGAGAAGGGGGAGGGGGAGGG
>NW_027702899.1:0-342 GCF_054177405.1 Leptonychotes weddellii | reverse complement strand
TAAGATTAGTGCTGTGAGTGAAGAGCATAGAAGACATGATAAACAGGATGAGTTAAGGGGAAAGGCATCAATACTACACACTGGAAGAATCAGCATGTTATAGATTCAGAGTAAGAAGTGGATTGAGACATTTTAGTATCTGAGTTGAATGAAAGAGAATAGAATATATTGCCTTTACGCTGGAAGCGATGACTGGCAGGGATGGTGTGCAGGGGAATATGGAGCATGGTACCTGTATATACTGGCTGAGGATGAATTATTACAAGGAAGAATAGGAATCTATAATTAGTGTGTATCTTTTATATTTTTCACTTTGCTAATTTGAACATGAATTTGTTCTTA
>NW_027702898.1:0-342 GCF_054177405.1 Leptonychotes weddellii | reverse complement strand
CATAACAAAAGAGTTTCTTGGTCATATGGTTTATCAACTCTAAGACCCTGAAAAGGACCTAAAAAATTTCAAGGTGTTTCCTTAAATACAATCACAGTGCTTGCTTACAAAGGCAAAGGCATCGGATTCATCTTTGGGCCCCTGGCACCTAAGAGCATGTGCGTTTGCACACTAATGAAATAGCTGGTAGAAGCAGAGGGTTAGTGGAATTCCTTGATAACCGTGGGTCAGAGGAGCCCCGGACAACCAAGGAGGACAGCCAATGACCCTGACAAGAAGGGCACTGAGGACAGGACCCCACTTCCCAACCACACCCACTTGGACAGTTTTGGGTGCTAGTTT
>NW_027702897.1:0-6259 GCF_054177405.1 Leptonychotes weddellii | reverse complement strand
CACCCCATCCCTCCCACCCCACCCCCCACTCCAGCAACCCTCAGTTTGTTTCCTGCGATTAAGAATTCCTCATATCAGTGAGGTCATATGATACATGTCTTTCTCTTTTTGACTTATTTCGCTCAACATAATAGGAGGTTCTGATTCTTTAGGCTTCTTCTGGGGTTAACCCAAATAGACGAGAATCTTATTTCTGCCTTTTCTCTACCTTGAGGTCCTTTCAGCAAAATCATCATGGGAGAAATAGTCTAGACCTGGGTTTTCAAGTTACTGCCTAGATGGGCTACTGCAACGGGCATGTTGGCTTCGCTTGAAGGACAGAGTATATATGTGTGAGTGTCTTAGTTGAATTGAAGGGCCTTTAGGCTAGGCATGCTATGGTAACCACCATTCCCTGGTGCCTAACCCATGGATACTTTATTCATTTATACTTCCTGGCTTGTCCCTACAGGCATTTGAGTTGGTGGGCCCTTGACCCAAACTTTTATTTACTCCTTCTGCTGTGAGCCTTGCCTCTTTAGAGGGAAAAGTTGTATATCTCTGGAAGCTAGAAAGGTCAGACTCCACATGCTGAGAGAGGGGAATCAGGTGGGTTCCCTCCTTAAATGCTGTGTGATCCAAGGCATATAACTAATTTAACTGCTCTGAGGCTTAAGTTCCTTATCAGCAAGGAGGCAATAATCATACTGCAATAGGCAGAATCCTAAGATGGCATCCAGGGTTCCTGTTCCCTAGTGTACATGCTGTGTATCATCACCTTCCTGTAAGAGTGGGCAGGACCCCAAGATATTGTGGGATGCCATTTCCATGATTATGATACACTATATGCCAAAAGATATTTTGCAGATGAAATTACGGTTCCTAATCAGTTGATTCTGAGTTAATAAAAAGGGAGATTATCCTGGGTGGGCCTGACCTAATCAGGTGAGGCCTTGAAAAGACAAGATCTGGCAGATACTCTCCTGCTGGCCTGGAAGAAAGCAAAACCCATGTTGTAAACTGCTTCTGGAGGCAAGCACATGACTAGGACCTAAGGGTGGCCTCCAAGAATTGAAAGTGACCTATAGCCGACAGCCAGCAAGAAAACATGACCTTGATCATATAGCAGTAAGAGACTGCAGTCTACCAACAACCTCAATGACCCAGAATTCCATGTGAGACCACTGCCAGCTCACCTGTGCCTGGGCCCCTGACCCACAGATGCTGTGAGATAATACATTTGCAGAGTTTTCAGCTGCCGAGTATGTGGTATTGATTATGTAGCAGTAGAAAAGCCATACGCATATCCCCCTTGGAATGCCATTGTGGGGAAGAAGAGTACACATGCTCCATCTCCTAATACAGGGCTTGGCACATTGTGGACATCCATAAAGCCCTGCTGAACTAAATCGAATTTGCCAGAGATTTAAGGTGCCCAGAAATTTGGCTCGCCCTCCCGAAGGAAAGTTCTTGCTTTGGCTGTGGTTAGGTTGATGGTAACTCACAAATCTGCTCTCTTGGGTCAGGTTCCCTAGAAGCAGAGCCTGGCATGGTTGAGTGAATGTTCTGTAGGAGAAACTCATGAAGAAGCAAGGGGACGCTGGATAGGCAGAGGAGGACACCAGGACGAACTGTGCGTGTGGCCGGACCAGCCTCAGTGTGAATCCATGGGGGGCCGTGAAGCAAAGTGACACTGCAGAGGGGCTACCGTGGGGCAAGAGGGCTGGGCTTTTGTGTCCCGGGATTGGTCACTTATGGGTGGGAACCTCCCCTGGTGGGAGAAGGGGGGAGCAAATACCCAGGCATTTGCAGGTGAGATAGATACTGTCCACAAGGCAGTCCCACAGAAGACACCAAGTGTACTTACTACCTTCCTCTTTTGTGCTGGTTGGTGGGTCAGTTTCTCAGGTTCTGTTCTGCGGCTTTTCTTCCCCTTCAGTCTTGTAGACTTGAAGCAACTAGTAGAAGTTTTCTGTGATGTGTGGGGTCTTCCAAGAGTCTCCGCAATCCCCCATCTCTGCCATTCTCAAGAGTTGACCTTGACTTCATGCCCAAACCACCCCCACTGTCCCAGCGCCCCAGGCTCCTGGCCCTAATGAAATATTAGCTGCACACTGTTATGTGCCAGGCATGGTGCCAGGAGAAATGAGGGTATGTTAAGAAACCAGACTCTTCCTTCCCAGAGTGTACAGTCTAGAAAGAAAGAAAATCACTGAAGAGTCAGTTATAAAACTGTTGGTAGGAATACGTCAGATCTGCTCGTGCCTAACACTGTATCTTCTTGTCCCTCCTTACCCCTCGCACACTTGACTCCACCCACTGCTCTGTTAACCTACTGTGCTCAGGTTCACATGGCAGCTTCTGGTCTCAGCTGAGCCCCTTGCCATCCGCCATGGCTCTGTCCCACCATTGATGCATGGGGGGCCTGTGTGAACCCACTCAATTTGGAAGCATGGGGATTTCTGGAAGAACAAAGGGGTTAACAACCCATGAAGCACTTTTGGCCAATGGAGGTCAGAAGCCCCCACTTTTGTACTTTGGGTAGAAATTCTGAAAAGCATTCTCCATAGCTCATAGAGGATCCCCTAGAGGACGAGACCCTGTTACCCACAGCTCCATAACATATCTGTGGATTGGCTTTACCGCCCTTTGTTTTTCATTCTTCCCAGTATTTTGCTGTTGCTCCTTCGGATCACTCCCCAGAATAAACTACATGCTTGCAAGCCTTTGTCTCAAACATTGCTTTCAGAGGCATAGGGCAGGGGCTCTTGGGGCACCTAACAAGTCACTTGCATGGGCCTGAGGTAGATAGAAAAGCCTCCTAACTGAAATAATATCTAATCTGAGAACTGGAGGGTGAGTCTGGTGCAAAGGGCGGTGGAGGTGGAGAGTACCCTAGCCTGAGGGAGAATGCTCTTCCGGCTCCCGGGACTCTTTGTCTCTTCTGCACCTGGCCATCTCTTATTCAACCAACAGAACCAACATTATCAGTTCTCTAAAGTCTTCCTTGGATGCTTCTTTTAGTCTTTATTTCTACCATGCATTGGAGTGATTCTGAAATTTTAATATACATAAGAACTCTCTGGAGAGATCATTAAAAATTGGCTCAGACCCTGTGTTAGTCATCCATTGCTGCTTAACAAATTAACCAATATTTAGTAGATTCGAGCAAGGCACATTTATAATCTCAGAGCTTCTATGGGCCTGGGAGCCAGACATGGCTCAGCTGGATCCCATGTTAGGATCTCTCATGAGACTGTAGCCAAGGTGCTGGGCAGGGCAGAGGTCTCATCTGAAGACTTGACTGGGGAATAATCTACTCCCAAACTTATTCATGTGGTTGACTGCAGGACTCAGCTCCTTGTGGGCTATTGGACAAAGGGGGACACAGAAGTATGTGAGTTCCAGGAGGCAGGTATCCCCAGGAGCCATTTTAGGAGGTGGCCTTCCCTGGGCCCGCTTGTAAAGTCTTGGATTTTTGGTGAGACCCAGGAATTTGCACTTTTTAGCAAGTACTATAGATTGGTGGTTATCACACTTTGCTGAATAGTAGAACTTTCCAGGGAGCGTAGAAACATGCCACATCCCAGACCAGTTAAATCAATCTCTGAGGAAGGAGCCTACGTATCAGCACTTTCTAAATCTCTCCAGGTCATTGCAATGTGCAGCTTGTTTGAGAACTCCAGTTCTCGATGCTAATTGCCCTCTATGAACCATCCCTCCCAGTGTTCATGCCCTTCTCTTGGATCTTACTGGGCTGTGACTTCTTTCAGTTGGTAGAATATGGTGGAGGTGGCGTTATGCTTACACCTTAAGAAGTACTGGCAACTCCCTCTTTTGCATGCTTGGGAGCCCCAAAGTACTACATAAGAAGCCTAGCTACCTTCCAGAGAGACAGAGGGGGGAGACCACATGGGGAGGGAGAAGTCCCGCAAATGCATATTATTGTACCAAATCATGAAGTTCTGGGGGTGGTTTTACAGCAATTTCTGTTTCCAGTACTTGTTTCACTTTTTCCGACAACTCTGCAATGTGGGGAGATCTTGGCAGTGGTCGCTCGTGCAGACACATTTAGCAGGTTGGTTTTGGCTGGCTCGGCCGGGATGCTGGGACTGCTGGGCCTTTGTCTCTCCATGTCATCGCAGAGCCCCTTCGAATGTGGAAGCAGAAGTTGCTCTGTTTGTTGAGGCCTGGGCCTGGCCCTGTATCACTTCCTCTGGAAGGTATGGTTCACTGGGGGCCCCCCACAAAAGCATTGCACAGAACTAGTGCCTCTCAAACGGTCATGTGCACAGGAGTTACCTGGAGGTCGAGTGAGAAGGAAGACTCTGAGTCAGTAGGTCCTGGGTGGGGCCAGAGAATCCGCATTTCTAGCAAGCTCTTGCATGATGCTGCTGGTTCGTGCACCACTTTGAGAATCAAGAAGCCAGAGGATTTCAATATTTGTGGTCCATAGAACACACCGGGAGACATAGTGCTATGTTGTCATTAACAATTTATAGGTTAATTTCGTTATCCAGAAAATTGTGAACGTCTTTAGATTATGGACACCTTAACACAGAGAGTTTTATAGTAATATTAGAGAGTTTACAGACTTTCACCTGCCAAGAAGCCATCTATGGACCCCTGCAGGTAAAGAACCCTTTCATCAGACTGGGAACTCCTTAACGTCTGTAATTCTTTGGCCATGATAGACAGTAGGAACTTAATACCTGTTTGCTAGAAATAAATGGATGGATGCATGATTAACTACACAGCTGATGTAGATGGTCTATACAATATTATGAAACATATATATAGTGCTATAAATAGTATTATTTATACCATATTATGTTATAATATTATAATACAATGTATATTATACATGCATCATATAGTGTATATAATATAATGTATATATTATTAATTTATGTTTATAATACCAAATATATTTATATAGTTTGTATATATATTTATATATAAATTAATAATATAATATACAAATAAATAAAATGTATCTAATATATAAATTTATAAAAATATAAAAAACATAAAATGTATATAATATATAATAATACTGTGTTTGTGTGTGTGTGTATATATATATATATATATATATATATAAATTTCAATTTGACTTAGAGAGAAGGGCCTCCATCCACTGGAGCTGATTGACCTTAGCTCCTCTCCTTTTTGACCTTGGCAAACTGGGAGTGAAGGCAGAGTGAGCAAGCGGCAAGTGTGCCCGGCACGGAGGGTCTTCTGGGACGCTGGACACGCAGTGCTGCAGTGGGGACTGTCTCGGGCAAACCGTGTGAGCTCAGCCTGAGTGAAGGTGAGGGTAAAGGACTCGGAGCTCCCCTGAGATCCGGGCACCGGGGACACTGACTCCTGCCCTCACGGGCCAGAATTTTTCTGCCACATCAGCACCGTTCATACATTTTCAAAAGCCCATCTGTGCCCACAAAGGAGTGACTTCCTGTGTGCCTGGGCGGCCCTGGGAAGGCTGGGTCTTGGAGAGCCCGTTTTGGATTATAAGCCTTTGAAGACATCTGTAGGGAGGGGATAATTCATTCCAGAAAAACTACTCTCTTTGCCATGCAAACCAGGGACGAGGAATGGAAATGAGATTTCTAATTACATGGGGCATTTTCAGAGCCACCTGCTGGCTCGGGCGGCTTGCGGAGTTGCTTCCTTGTGGAGGTGCTGGGAAGCGGGCCTGGCCTTGAGGTCAGGCTGCTGGGAAGCCTCGGGTGGGCTTCCTGGGCCAGGGCATGAGCCGCTGCCTTCAAAGTATTCTTGCAGCTGCATCCAGCTGGGCCTGCTGAGAACTGATACCAGGAAGGTCTTCTCTGAACTTAGCAGCAGTGCCCTCCCGCTGCTCAGAAAGTCCTAGATGTGGGACTACTCTTACATTTTGTCTCCCAATGTTCATGGGCTCCAAACTATGCAGGCCTCCATGGCACCAGGCTGGGGAAGCAGATTGGGTGCCAAACACTGAGCACTGAGGGGCTCATCGGGGGCAGCCGCTCCCACCCCGTTTCTGACAGATTCACTTATGCTGCCCATTCAGACAGATTCTGGTCCAGACCCCGGCTCCCCTGTGTCTTAGGTTGGGCTCCCTAGAAGGAGATGATGAGATGCAGGTCGGGAGGCAAGATGTTTGTTTGCAGTCAATGCCCATAAAAAGCAGGAGGGCCAGCAGGACCCCAGATGCAGGTCCAACATCGGCTGGGCTGACCCAGAAGAAAGCTCTGGAATGAGCATTGCCCACCGGAATTGTCCTAGGTTAAGTTGAAAT
>NW_027702896.1:0-342 GCF_054177405.1 Leptonychotes weddellii | reverse complement strand
GGTCCCAAGAGTATGAATTTTCTTATTGGTTGCATTTGGTTTTTAGCTTTCATTTGGATTTTCGTTTTAGTTTATAGTTTTAGTTTCTTGGCCATGTTACTGAATCTATTCACCTGTTTTCATGATGGGCTTAAAGTTTCAGTTTCTCACAGAGGGCTCTGTTTCTGTCTATGAATAATTGTGGAGGTTGGCTTCCCAGAGACTTCTCCACACATTAGATTTGGTGTTTTGATCCCAGCTAAGAGGGAAAACAGCCCTTCCTAGTTCTATAGAGTGGCTTAAATCCCGATCTCCATAGGTATTAAAATCCCAACACTTAAGAAAAACATCCAGCCTGATACC
>NW_027702895.1:0-342 GCF_054177405.1 Leptonychotes weddellii | reverse complement strand
TCCGCCTTCGGCTCAGGTCATGATCCCAGGGTCCTGGGATCGAGCCCTGCATCGGGCTCCCTGCTTGGTGGGAAGCCTGCTTCTCCCTCTCCCACTCCCCCTGCTTGTGTTCCTTCTCTCGCTGTGTCTCTCTCTGTCAAATAAATAAATAAAATTTTTTTAAAAAAATAAAAATAAAAAAATAAAGATTTTGTTTATTTATTTGACAGAGAAGTACACAGCAAGAGAGGGAACGCAAGCAGGGGGAGTGGGAGAGGGAGAAGCAGGCTTCCCACCAAGCAGGGAGCCCGATGCAGGGCTCGATCCCAGGACCCTGGGATCATGACCTGAGCCGAAGGCGGA
>NW_027702894.1:0-342 GCF_054177405.1 Leptonychotes weddellii | reverse complement strand
TGCCCCGAAAATGACTTTAAAGTTGGGTTAACTTTATTTTTAAAGCAGTCCCACCATAAATTCTTAGTTAAAAGGTCCTCTGAAATTCATTTGCTTTGAGTTCTTAATATTTTTATTTGTGCCTTTACTCCTGAAGCTGCTTGACATCAGGCAGTTCCAGACATCTCTGTCTTCTGACAGTGCTTGGCACACAGCTAGTATTTAGTAAATACTTGGTGATGTTCATCTTTTGATAAACCCAGTAAATGTTTGTCCCATAATGTTGTTCTTTTGATCTCTTGCTCAGCTGAAGGTGTTTACATTTTTAATGGAAGAAAGATGAATTTGCTGTGTGGATACTGA
>NW_027702893.1:0-342 GCF_054177405.1 Leptonychotes weddellii | reverse complement strand
GGTCTCTGGAGGGAAAAAGCAGAGGGGGTGGGAGGGGTGGGGAAGGAAGTGGGTCCCAGAAGGGCGTCCTGCAGAGGGATCCCGGGCTGGCCCTAGAGGGGGAGAACCCAGTCTTGGTTAATGACCAGCTGCTAGAGCTGCCACCGTCACCTCCTCCCTTGTCGTTGCTTAAAAGGAAAAAAGCCAAACCGGAACGTGACATTTCCAGATGTGCCTGGTTTTCCAGACTCTAAGTTGGAGTAGGGGATGTGGTGTAGGGGGGGTGGACTGATAGGACAGGATAAGTTTCGGTCCTCCAGGTGCCTCAGAAAAAAATCTGACCCTGAACCACCTTGCGTTAGC
>NW_027702892.1:0-342 GCF_054177405.1 Leptonychotes weddellii | reverse complement strand
CTGCTCACATGACTGTCCATGTCCCATGTGTGTCTTAGAGAGTAAGTTCCTTGAGGATTAGCCACACCGGCACCATCTTGAATCACACAGCACAACAGGTAAGCACCTATTCAAGTCTTTGTGATTATGGGAAAAAAAAAAACAAAAAACCTCCAAAAAACTATAGAATGTTAGCGCTGAAAAGACGCCCCACCCCCCAACACCAAAATCACCTTCCCATTTTGCCAATCAGGAAGCTGTAGCCCACCAAAGCCCACAAGGTCACAGAGTGACAGCTGGATCTGGAACTCAGGCCCCCTAACTCAGGAAGGCACACTGCCCACCAATCCTCATTCCCAAGTT
>NW_027702891.1:0-342 GCF_054177405.1 Leptonychotes weddellii | reverse complement strand
TCATTGTTTGTGCATAACACCCAGTGCTCCATGCAGAATGTGCCCTCCTCAATACCCACCACCAGACTAACCCATCCTCCCACCCCCCTCCCCTCTAGAACCCTCAGTTTGTTTTTCAGAGTCCATCATCTCTCATGGTTCGTCTACCCCTCCGATTTCCCCCGCTTCATTCTTCCCCTCCCGCTACCTTCTTCTTCTTTTTTTTTTTTTCTTAACATATATTGCATTATTTGTTTCAGAGGTACGGATCTGAGATTCAACAGTCTTGCACAATTCACAGAGCTTACCAGAGCACATACCCTCCCCAGTGTCTATCACCCAGTCACCCCATCCCTCCCACCC
>NW_027702890.1:0-342 GCF_054177405.1 Leptonychotes weddellii | reverse complement strand
GTATCTTATTCCTTATTTTTTTAAAAACTTATTTATTTGAAAGACAGAGAGTGAGAGAGAACATGACCAGGGTGAGGGGCAGAGGGAGAAGGAGACTCCCCGCTGAGCAGGGAGCCCGATGTGGGACTTGATCCCGGGACCCTGGGATCATGACCTGAGCCGAAGGCAGACGCTCAACCAACTGAGCCACCCAGGCGCCTGTATCTTATTCTTTAAAAAATGCTCCTTCCTCCTCCATGTGATTCTGATGGGCTATCAACCATGTGGCCTAACATTATCCACCACAGGAATAAATATATGACCCATATAGGTCAGTCAAGACTATCCCCTTTTCTTCCAGCC
>NW_027702889.1:0-342 GCF_054177405.1 Leptonychotes weddellii | reverse complement strand
TTAAAGAATGTGGATTTCATGACAAGTGAGATGTGAAAAAGGTATTAGAGGGTTTTGAGCCCAGGGAATGAGGTAGTATTATTGACTCCTTAGAACTGTGCTGTCTGATGTGACAGCCACTAGACACACATAGTTGAATTTATATGAATTAAAATTGCATAAATTTAAACTCGGTCACACCAGCCACATTTCAAGTGTTCTTTACTTACATGTGGCTAGTGACTATATATCAGACAGCAAAAATACACATCGTTTACCTCATTGCAGGGCATTCCACTGGGCAGCAGTGTCTAGAAAGATCCCTCTGACTGTTCTATGGAAAGTGGGCTTTAGGAAGACCCG
>NW_027702888.1:0-342 GCF_054177405.1 Leptonychotes weddellii | reverse complement strand
CCTTAGAAGCCTTTCCTTCTCCAGCACAAGGGATCATGTTGTTTCATTGTCTTACATTTTTTATTGGCAAAATTATGGTATATCAGTATTCAGATTTTTAAATAACAATTTTTTGGTACTCATCTGTTTCTTAAACTCCCCACTCCAATCTTCGCCCCGTCCCCCGTACTCCAATGAGGAAATTATTTTACCTTGAAGCCTTAGAATTCAGAAGGTGCATAGAAAACTGTTGTCTGTCCCCTTAATTATTCATTCTCCTTTGTGTTTTCCATAATGATATAACTTTTAGCTTGGCACACGGCTGCTCCCGAAAAGAATATATTTCTCACGGTTCTTTGCTGG
>NW_027702887.1:0-342 GCF_054177405.1 Leptonychotes weddellii | reverse complement strand
GCTGGAAGATGTACTCTTAACAGATGAGGATGCGGTGTGTTTGTGTGTGCGTGTGTTTCTTTTTCTTCCTTCTTCATGCTCCTACCAGTCAAATTCCACAAATTGTCAGCAAGGAACCTCTCTGAATCAAGAGATACAACCAAGCCTCACACTACATATGGCTGGGTGGGTGGTGTCTCTTCTGTCTGGACTTGGTTTAAATGAACTGCTACGTTCTGAGGGATAATTTTTCAAAAAAATCTGACAGTTGAAGATGAAGGTCAGCTCCCAGCAGCTATCTCTGCTGAGTGAGATAACATCAGAACATGCCAGAAGTGCTGAGGGAAAGTGTGAGAACCAGCT
>NW_027702886.1:0-6259 GCF_054177405.1 Leptonychotes weddellii | reverse complement strand
GCTTCCAGAAAGTGGTCGCTTTTCTGATGAGAGAGTTGTTGCTCTTCTTTTCTTCAATCTCCTGTTGAGTTTGTAGGTGTTCCGAATGGTTTGATCCCTATCCAGCTGAATTCCTGAGAGGAGACGAAATCCAGGTCTCCTACTCCTCCGCCATCTTGCTCCGCCCCCCTGATTTAAGTTTTAATGGAATCAGCTGTCAATTTGGGGGGTTTGCTTGGAGACCCTCCTTTGGGACCAGGAATAAAATAGCTGTGGAAGTGAAATGGAGGGAATTAAACTACTTATGTGTCTTTTTAAGTTCACTTTGAGTTCATTCTTGAGGATTCAGTGTGGCAAGTTAAGCATGTATGTCAGTTAGATCTCCTTTCAAGAGAGAAGCTTCCATGAGCAGTGTATTAGATGACAACCTCCAGCTGCTTCACCTTTGGAATCCACGGCATCCTTCATGCAGAGATTTGCTCTCCCGGGGTAGTCCTAGCTTGTTATGGAGTACAGTGAGGAAATGGAGCCAGGTCATCCCTGCTCAAAGCAGGACTCCTTCTAACAGGAAATCTTTGCTCTAGGGGTGCCCATTGGCCCAGCCAAGGCTCTCAGTGCTCACACCTTCTACCTTATCTTTTTTCATAGTTACCAGACTCGCATTGTGAGCCAAAGGTTTTCCCTCTCCTTTTTATTCTTTATAGGAAATTTCCCCCAAAAAACCTTTTGCACATCTGTTTCTCTGTAGGCATATGCTTCTCAGAAGACCCGAACTGATAAATGTGTAAAACCAAGGAATTAGCTTATGGTGGTGAGGGGAAAGCAAATGTTTGCCTTCCCCTTTCTGAGGGATAGAAGTGTGTTCTATGGCCCCTTCTCTTCTCACTTCTTACAAGGAACTTAAGCAACCTTTGGAAGCCCTTCTGAAATTTTCCTGAAGAAGTGGAGAGGTAGGGCTCTTAATGTGCCATGCTTCCTTTTCTGGTCGGTTCCTCAAAGGATCAAATTCACACAAAGATTATGACCATTGGGCAGCTGCTTTATATTTTAGTAAAAATAAGTTGTATTGGTTGTAATGTTCCCTCTTTAACTTCTGATTTTAGTCATTTAGTCTATTTCTATACATTTCTGTTGTACTTTTTTTCTTCATCTAGCTAAGGGTTTGTCAATTTTTTGATCCTTTCAGAAAACCAACTCTTAGTTTCTGTTGGTTTTTTCTTTTTTTCTGTTGTATTTTAGTAAATTTTCTAAAGAGAGGAAGCCTATGCATCAGTAGATTGGTGAGCCCCTGGTTCCATGCAGAAGCACAGCTTATATAACATGGATTATAGGGAAGAAACAGCCTTGTGTGTGAGGTATAGATAGGGTTCATGCCACCCTGATTGTTGGGGACCTGAGTGTCACATGTCTCTCATCACAAAGGACTTGCTGCCCATTGCAGAGTAGCCTCATGAAGCCACAGTAGCTAGCTGCTTCAGGATCTGCCTCACCAAGTTCATGACTTCCGGTGTAGCCCCTCAGTCCGAGACTGAGTGAGGCAGGGGCATGAAGGCCTGGCTGTAATCACGCATTGGGCACAACTCTGATGGACAGTAGTTCAGAGATTTCTGTTGAGTTGATGCAGCTTCCTTGGGTCTTCCTCACAGTTCAGTGTCCCCTCAGCTTTCCACAGGTGTTGATCACAAATAAATGTCTTATGCCCCAGACTCTGTTTTGGCATCTGATTCCAGAGAATGCAACCTGCAACAGTCACGGAGCATAAATGTGAAAGAAAGGAAAAACAAATAGAAAATGTAAATGAATTCAAAGAAAAGGAATTTGTAGCATGTGGGGAAATAAAAGCAAATATAAGTGAGTTGGTTTCTCCAAAAACGTTTTAGAACCTCGGGAAGCTACTTTGAATTATATGCGGTGCTATAGAACAGAGACAGTTGGCCGACAGAGTCCGATAACACAGATGCACACATACAAGTTTTTCTTGAGACCTGGACATTTTCCTATGTTATGAGAGGCACTAGTTTGTGGAGTCTTCATTTGCCATTTATGTAGAAGCATCAGAAGAAAAATAATCACTTTCTGTCCCTGGAAAGTACACTTTGACAGTGGAGGGAAGTCAAATACATTTTTAGTGAACGTCAGAAGGACACAAAGCAGATATACTGCTAGATGAAATTTTGCAGGACAAGCATATTCTGAGTGGTCAGAAAGAACATGAAGAAGAACTTCGGTATAATTGGTTAAAATCTCTCCTGTGTTGACTACAAAACCATCAGGGAGCGCTGAACACCCTGAAGAGTGAAGTGTAGAGGGAGAAGGTGCATTTGCATTTGTGGTCCCATCAAAGTGGAGAAATCCACGAGGCCTCAGAGAAGGCCACTTCTGATGAACCACTGCCTGTGTCCTGTCTTTAAACAGAAGTTCTCCTTAATTGATGCAGTTATTTGTCCCAGTCTCTACTTCATCTTATTTGTGACAGTCACTCCATTGAATGAATCCCCTACCAAATTACAGACTGTGGGAGCTCGAATACCTATAGGTGCTTAAAAATATACTAAATTAGAATACTGGAAAATTCAGTGCCTGCCTGCTGTGTGCGTGCGTACACACATTTTCCTGATGATGGCACGTGTGCCTGTTCTTTGGAAAAAAATTCAGAAATGTAGCCAGCCAGCAGATGGCGACAGTTGATCACATTTGAACTTAGGTAAACTAGGTTTTCGGTGGTGGTTATTGGAGACCTCATTCTCCTCTCAATTACTTTTTCTTACTTGTTTGTTTTCCCTTCCCTTTCAGTAAAGTCAGGCTCCTATGTAGGGTCGGAAATAAAAGCAACTGTAAAGAAAAATACCAACTCAAACTAGGTCTTCAAAAATGTTTGCTTTCATACTTCCTTGGGGAGGGCAAGATTTAAAAGCAGGGAGGAGTAAATGGGCCTCGTATTTTGGACAGTTGCCCAAATGCAGGTAGCTCAGTTAAAATGGCCGTTCATTCCTGGAGTACTCACAGACACTGCTTCCAACATGTGTTGTTTGTATTTGACTCTCATGTAGAATTATTGGTCAAAAATTGTGGGCTCAACCTCTAGAGGATACATTTTACAGATCATAAATGTTTTAAATGTTTAATTCCTTTGAAAATTAAACACAAAGTCACAAAGCAGCATGAATTCCAGGACTGAGTTTTGCTTCAGGTTATCTATCCACCATCTTCACCTGTGTGCCTGCACATGAGGTGCCGAGGGGTCACTGTGTGTCTGGACTTGGTAAGAAAAGCCATTGGAATGTTTCATTTTCCTCTGGACATAAAGCTTCTTTGTGCACAATGTATTGTAATGCTGGGACACAGAGTTATCCTTGGGGCAAAAAGAAGGGCTAAGAGGAACACAAAAAATAAGCCGGGCATATAGTTTTTTGTGAAGATCAATGTCAAGATTGAGGAAGTTTACAGGATATGCCAATGACAGAAAATAAGAGTTGTTTACATGCTGACAAAATATTTCCTCACTTTAAAAAATTACGTTAAAAGGGAAGATCCTTAGCTGTTCTCTAAGTGTTAATGTTTGAAGTATTCTATTGCTTCAGAATCGTGACACCACAAGACCGAGAGGATGCCCATGTGTCTAAGTAGGCAAGGTCAAGCTGGAAGGCCAGAGACAAGGAGCAGAGGAAGTGTGTATATGCGTGCATGTAAAAAATATTCCTGTCTTTGTGTCACAGATTCTAGGCCTGGCTGTCTTTTAAGTTTTGGCTCGAGTATAAAGCTTGCTGTTATTTCTATATCTAAATGTAAGGTATTTGTGTCCCCACAGAAAATCCTTCTAGTTATCTGGCTAGTTATGTCATCTAGTAAGCAGTTATTGAAGAACAAAACAACATAGAAACAGTTTTTATTTTTTAATATTTACTTGAGAGAGGGTGAGAGAGAGAGAGCGCACAAGCAGGGGGAGGGGCAAAGGGAGAGAAGAAGCAGACTCCCCGCTGAGCAGGGTGCCCAACTCGGGCTCCATCCCAGGACTCTGGGATCTTGACCTGAGCTGAAGGCAGACGCCCAACCGACTGAGCCACTCACATGTCCCTAGAAACAATTTTTAAAGAAAAAATTCAGTATTATACTTCATAATTTTATTCCATTTGATGTCTTTATTGAATATCCTGAGCAGATTTTCAGTAGTCAACTACAGACCAGTACACTTTTAACATCCGTTTATTTGTGGAAATGTAAAGACTGTAGTGTGGCTGCATAAGGAAGAAGAAGAAGATGCAAGCAAGTGGAAGAAAGAGTTTCAAAGGAACTCCTTTAAAAATAACATCCAAATATCTTTTAATAAAAACCTCAATCTAAAAATATTCTCTAGAGCACTGGTTGAGTTCAGCCAGTTTTCTTTTAAAAAGCAAAAAATAGACACATAGTCCCCTCTTGTCCACGAGAGACACAGTCCGAGACCCCCATTGGTTGCCTGAAACCATGGATGGTACCGCACCCTATGTGTGTTTTTTCCTATGTATACATACTTGTGATAAAGTTTAATTTATAAATTAACAGAGTAAGATGTTAACAATAACTAATAAAATAGACCAATTACAACAACATACTGTAATAAAAGGTATGTGAATGCAGTCTTTGTCTCTTTCTCAAAATACTGAACTGAACTCACCCTTCCTGTCCTTGTGATGATGTGAGATGATAAAATGCCTACATGATGGGATGAAATGAGGTGAGTGACGGAGGCACCGGGATGTAGTGTTAGGCTCCTGTTACCTTCTGACAATACATCAGAAGGAGGAGCATCTGCTTCCTGACCATGATTGACCTCAGGGAACTGCAACCATGGGAAGTGAAACCATGGGTAACGGGGAATACTGTGCAGACATTTGAACACAGTACTTGTTATGTTCGTGTGACACTGGAAACCATCTAAAAGTTAAAAGTCAGGGGAATTATGTAGCAAATGAAGTCATGTTTATTCATGAAAACGTTTTGTCAGAATAAGTAATTAACATGAACGCTTATATTCTTAACATCATTTTAAAATGTAAGAATACAAACAGAATGTGCAAACTGTATGAATGCAGAAACACCCTAAATTTAATAATAATTTCAAGGAAACTAAGACGGGAAGAAAATTCACCAGTGTGCTATTAGTAGAAATACTTAAGAGTGATGTTATGGTTTTTTTTTTGTCCCCCTGAATTTCTCTGTAGTTTCCCCCCAAATTTTAATGGTTCTGTGCTTTCTATTAGAAAGACACATACAGGGGCGCCAGGGTGGCTCAGTTGGTTAAACCTCTGCCTTTAGCTCAGGTCATGATCTCAGGGTCCAGGGATTGAGCCCTGGACCTGGCTCTCGCTCAGAGGCGAGTCTGCTTCTCCCTCTCCCTCTGTGATCTTTCTTGCTTTCACTCTCTCTCAAATAAATAAAATCTTTAAAAAACAAAAAACAAAAACAAACCACATACAAGCATGCACATATGCAGTTTAAGTTTTGAGTATTTGTTTCCAGCCTCAGTTTAATTCTTTGCAAAATGAAGGCATTCTGGTATCCCGTGGGTCTGTATCCTAACGACCCTCTGAGTATTAAAAAGGAAAAAAATAAATATTAAAAATGACTAGTAAGAGTTGTATGCATTTTGGAGTTGGCTTAGTAACGACAAGTTTATCAGCTGATTTTTCCCTTATCGTTAAGGCTTTTGTGTCCCACAAGATATCACAGTGTCTAACTTGGATCCTTAGTTGTTCCTTTTGGTTAAAGACTTGCCTCTAGAATCTTCTTTGAAGGTGAAAGTCTAGCCTGGTAGAGTGCCAACTTTGTGAGTTTTTTGAATCCTAAAGAGCAGGTGAGAATTCTCAGACCAAAGGTAGAAGTGGGCAGGAAGGTCTAGGTTTTGGGGAAGGGAGGCTCCCAAAGTGTGTGGCTGGGGAGGTTTTCCCCCTATAGTTCTGCCCCAGGCAGTTTCCAGATAACACTGTTTGATCACCACCCATTCTGTCCTGCTCAAAAACTAAAACACAAATAAGCCTGGGTCCACATTGCTTGGGCCCCTGGGGGGGAGGGGCAGGACTTCCTAATGAGATTCAGGCACTCTGGCCCCGAGAAATGCTAAACTAATGCCTGTCCTTCCCATGCCCTCCTCCTCTGCTGTGCATAGAAATCCCCCCAGGCCCTTGTTCCTGACAGAGCTTGGTCTGTGATTGCTGGGGGAGAGAACAGTTGAAGCGACAGCAGTTAAGGGCAGCTGGGCTCCATACTCGTGGCCATTAAGAAAGCTTTTTTTTTTTTTTTT
>NW_027702885.1:0-342 GCF_054177405.1 Leptonychotes weddellii | reverse complement strand
GACAGCAGAGCTAAGGGCATGGTTACAGGAGAGACTCTGTGTGTGTGTGTGTGTGTGTGTGTGTGTGTGTGTGACAGCAGAGCTAAGGGCATGGTTACAGGAGAGACCGTGTGTGTGTGTGTGACAGCAGAACTAAGGGCACAGTTACAGGAGAGACCGTGTGTGTGTGTGTGTGTGTGTGTGTGTGTGTGACAGCAGAGCTAAGAGCCAGGGACCCACAAGGCACTGTGACGCCCACCCCACCTCATCCTACTTCTTTCCTTCCTTCCTTCCTGCCTATCTGCCTGCAGTGAGACCTACGGCCATCCTACCCTGAACGCGCCCAATCTCGTCTGCCTCTCT
>NW_027702884.1:0-342 GCF_054177405.1 Leptonychotes weddellii | reverse complement strand
AGTATCTGAAGTAAAAAACTCACTAGACAGGATGCAGAATGCAGAATGAAGATGACAGAGGAAAAAATAAATGAACATAAAGATAGCTCAATAGAAATCATCTAGGGGCGCCTGGGTGACTCAGTTGGCTGAGTGTGACTCTTGGTTTTAGCTTAGCTCATGATCTCAGGGTCATGAGATCAAGCCCTGCATTGGGCTCCATGTTGAGTGTGGAGCCTGCTTAAGATTCCTCTCTCTCTCCTCCCTTTGCCCCTCCCTGCTTGCACTCTCTCTCTAATAAATAAATAATTAATAATAGAAATCATCTAATTTGAAGATCAGACAGAAACAAGATTTTTTTTT
>NW_027702883.1:0-342 GCF_054177405.1 Leptonychotes weddellii | reverse complement strand
TCCCAGCAATCTGTGTTTTAACAAGGCCTCGGGGAATTCCGATACACACTACAATACAGACTAGAGCTATCCTGTCCAACATGATAGCCACAATACTGAATGGCTATTCACATTTAAATTAGTGAAAATTAAATAAAACCTGAAAATCAATTCCTCAGTCACACCAATGACATATCAAGTGTTCAATGGCCGCATGTGGCTGGTGGCTACCATATTGGATGGTGCACAAATAGATTTCCATCACTGCAGAAGGTTCTGTTGGGTACTGCTGGTCTAGCAAGTCTTGCTGCTCAGAGTGGCGTCCACAGAACCAGCAGCATTGGCCCTACTGGGAGTTTGTTA
>NW_027702882.1:0-342 GCF_054177405.1 Leptonychotes weddellii | reverse complement strand
GGACATCAAGGGTTGGGGATTCTTGCTAAAGGCAGACCAAGAACTCAGACATCAAATGTGGATGATGAGAAGTTCACTAGATATCAAGGGTGATCTGCTTATGAAAGTTGGGGAATTCTAGCTAAACTGATTAGCAGGATTCCTGCTAAGAATCAGCTAGGCAGACCAAAGATGGGGGCTGGGGGTCAAGGTTAAAGTCCAGTTCAGAAGACAGCAGAGGAGCCTGATGAAAGTCTGGTGTACCTCTGAAACAAATAATGCATTATATGTTAAAAGAAGAAGAAGAAGAAGAAGAAGAAGAAGAAGAAGAAGAAGAAGAAGAAGAAGAAGAAGAAGAAGGAG
>NW_027702881.1:0-342 GCF_054177405.1 Leptonychotes weddellii | reverse complement strand
GGTCTCTTTGGGTCCTGCAGCTAACGGGAACAGGGTAGGACAGAAGGACCCTCCCTTCCATCCCTCACTCCGCCGCTGCAGCCATGTGGACAGCGGGGGCCGGTGCGACGGCCGAGGTCCAGGAACCCGGAGGCAAGATCAGGTCCAGGAGCACTCGCCACATCCCGGTGGTCGGGGTGATGACGGAGGACGAGGAAGCGCAGGTACGGACGGGTGTCTGTGCTTTGGGAAGTGTGGGGGGGGACGTTGAGATCTGGGGACAGGGACGAGCACTGGGGGCATCAAGAGGGGAAATGGGGGCCGGAATGGAAACGATCGGAACCCGCGGGACCGAGGTTCCAG
>NW_027702880.1:0-342 GCF_054177405.1 Leptonychotes weddellii | reverse complement strand
TCATCACAGTACAAAAATCATGGGAAGCAAATAGTGGCTACTACAGTTTTAATAAGTTCTGCATAAGGCTTTTGAACTTTTGCCCCAAAAGATAATTTCCTGCACCTTGCTAATACCATCTGTCCTTTTCTAAGACCCATGGCAAAAAAAAAAAAAAAGTAATAAGAGCAGCCTTGTTTCTTGAAGTGTTATGGCCAATCGGAAATGAATCATAAGTTGTTAGTTGTGTCTTAAGAAAGAATTCTTCCACAAGTCTGCCAGAACTTGAAAAGCTGACTGCCCAAAGGAATTGAAATGTTAGGTGTATTAACCAGACAAGAAGTACATCACATCAGGCTGTCC
>NW_027702879.1:0-342 GCF_054177405.1 Leptonychotes weddellii | reverse complement strand
GTATGCCTTGCTGGGAAGAGTCCTCAGCAAACGAGTGAGTATAGGTGTCTCTGATGGAACAGTCGATCGATCACTGTGACAGAAACACAAATTGTAGAGGGGGGAGGTCTCTGTAATTAACAAGGGCTCGTTCTAGAAGTAAATAAATGAAAGCTTGCGCTCTGTAATTCCATTGCTTAAACACAAGATGATCTGTCTCGGCACTAATATCAGTTGCTTTCTGTCAGTTGGCACAGGTGGGATTATTAAATAAAGTAGTTGGACACGATTTTTTAGGGAAAAGATCAGCATAATATAACTCTTGTTGACTGTCATGGGCCTGCACTTTTTCTATTTTTTTTT
>NW_027702878.1:0-342 GCF_054177405.1 Leptonychotes weddellii | reverse complement strand
TATATGTTTGCTAATTGAACTTAAATTAAAAAAAAAAAACAAATTAAGGTAATATATTCCCAAGCTGACCACATTTTGTAACAAGATGACCAAAGGGTCATGCAGTAGTCTTTTGGGCGGCCATAGAGATCTCTTGCCTCTCCAATCCAGCCATTAGAGATAGGGAGCAAAGAAAGAAAGAGGAGCTCATTCTCAGCCTGTATGCAGTTGGTCATATTTTTGCTCCCCTGGATATCAATTCCCATATGTTTCTGGGTCTGACATGCATGGTTCCAGGAGAGTGTTTTGGTGTTTCATATATCAGGGATGACCAGTGACCCCTAAACAGATGGTATACAGTAT
>NW_027702877.1:0-342 GCF_054177405.1 Leptonychotes weddellii | reverse complement strand
GAAAAGCAGTCAGTCACTCCCGTCTCCTGGGTCTCCAGTCACACTCTGTGCTCACCCGGCCTGTGACTGTGCGTTTCTCTCTCTGGCACCCGAATCGGTGTGGAGTCTCCAAACCCAGCAGATCCCTGCGGTGCGCTCCCACGCCGCTCCTCCCCGGGGAGGAAGGGGAGTCTCCCCGGATCTGCCACTTGTTGGATCCCTGCTGGAGGAGCAGTGGCCCTACTGTGCCGCAGATCACGGTTTATGGCAACCCCGAGCTGAGAGCCTGCGCCTCGGCTCCGTCTCTGCAGCCAGCTTCCCCGCTCCGATCCCTGGGAGCTCTGCTGCACTCAGGCACCCCCG
>NW_027702876.1:0-342 GCF_054177405.1 Leptonychotes weddellii | reverse complement strand
TCCCAGATAGACAAAAGTAGATGGAGTTCATTACCACTAGACCTGCCTTATCAGAAATGCCATGGAGAGTCCTTCAAGTTGAAATGAAAGGATTCTAGACAGCAACACAAAAACATGAAAGTATAAAGCTTGCTGATAAAGATAAATATGTAGACAAATACAGAATATTGTAATACCATACTGATGGCACATAAATTTTGTAATGCATTTTTGAGACACATTTCACTTAATACATCTTGTAAAAAGTGTTTTTCAACAGTTATGTATAAGCATGTGACTGAACACATGGTCATTCTCTAATGCTTATACATAACTTTCAAAGAACACTTCTTTTTTTTTTTT